>NW_021150002.1:0-6010 GCF_002837175.3 Physeter macrocephalus
CAGCATCACCATGAGCCAGGTGGTGAAGGTTTCTGAGCAGGGAATGCAGAGCTCTGACCCATCTGGATGCTGCACCCCACGATGTCCCTTCCTGGCAGATAGGTTCTTTCTTCACTTCTTTTTTGAAATTTGGTAAAACAACATTTAAACCTTTGACTGTTTTTCAGGGTATACAGATGGTAGTGACTTAGCCGGGATTCAAACCAAACCTGTGTGATTCCAGAGCTCGTGCTCTGGACTGTTGTGCCTCCTTATCATATATGCTTCATGTGTTCCTTTGGCTCCAGTGAGCCTTGGTCATGTTCTTTGATGGAACCTTGGGTGCTTGACCACTCTGACCCTCAGTGTCGTTTGCAGGTTCTGGGGAGGATTCAGTGAGCTCACGTGATAGCCAGGTGACTGAGGCAGAGTAGGCTCGGGATGAATCTTTGCTTCGTTTTCATTGGCTGCGGTGGAGAGGATGACCCTAGGGATGAGCTACTTGGACTCCAGCTTGGAGCCTCTCCACCTTTAGTATGGGTATGCCTCTCTTGTGGATTTTGTTAAATGCAGGCTTTTACTCAGTAATTCTGGATGGGGCCTGGATTCCGTGCTTCTAACAAGCTCCTAGGTGACGGTGACACTGAGAGCAAGGGTCCAGCTCCTGCCTTCCTCCCTTTCCGGAAGAGCAGGACGTCTGCCCCCGCCCCGGGAGGAGAAAACATCCGCAACGTGACCACTAGTAACCAGTTTCCTCGCAGGCAAGGGACCTTTACCACTGCTCCCAACCATTTTGTCTGAGGCGCAGCAAGCCAAAATACCGAGATGCCGAGGTTTGCAGCAAAGGGGAGCTTTGTTCACGAGGCAGCCAAGCGAGGAAGTGACGTGAGACTAGGTCTCAAATCCGCCTCCCCAAAGGCAAGGGGCTTGGGGTATCTATGGGATAAAGAATAAAGAAGCAGGGCAGTTTGAGGCATGGGGGGAGCATGAGGAAAGGTGATTGGAAAAAGGTGTGCTCATCGTTGTTCTGGGCTGGCGTAACTAGGCTACAGGGCTCAGCACATTGTCAGGCTGGAGTTTTCGGCCCTCTGATTGCCATCAGGAGGTCAAAAGGCACTTGCCCAGGGGGAAGATGGGAGGTCCTCTCCAGTCTTAAGAGGCTCAGCCTAACTAGGCAGAGCTGCTTCCAAGTTCCCGGACAAGACTGGGGCAAACATCTTATTGCTTATGCTGCATGCTCCTTGGAGGACGTGCGAGTGTTCAAGCTACCTTGATGAGTGAAGACAGGATTTGACTAATCCTGCCACGTGGTTTCACCTCCAGACGAGCAGAAGAGACCTGTAGGCTGAGTCTGGCTCCTGGCACCTGGAATTGGAGGCAGATGGTTTAAAAACGGGCTCTCCCACCCTCTGTGTGATCTCAGGTAGATAGACTATTGAAGCTTCCTGTGCCTTTATCTCCACCAGCTGCATGGGGACACTCGGAGTCCCTCTCTTGGGGGCCGTTCTGGGGGTTCGGTGAGATACAGATGCATGCACAGGCACATGGGTGACGCCCGGTGTGTGTTAGCTTCGTGCTTATTTTTATTAGGAGACCAGTATTGTTAGAAGATTTCTGGTTTGGACAACAGATTAGATAGGTGGTCATTACTATAGTGTATGCGACAGCAATTCACATGGCCACTTGCAAAAAAGTAGTTGGTTGTCCAGTGGGGATTGTAAACATCCATTTAGCATGAGCTACTGAACAGATACTTTCCGCAGTAACTCCTTCAAGTACTATTTAAAGTCAGTTCTCTTTGTTTTCTTAAGCAATTGTTAAAACCGCCAATTTTGTGACTAGTACCAAGTAAGTCACTTGAAACTCACCTAGAGCAATCTATTTCCCTTAGCAAGCCTAAAGCTATAGTTCAACAATTTTATTTACTGTTCTCTGACAAAGATGACTCTGAACAGCTATCCCCTGGATAAGTAATCAGCTCAAGCTACTTTGACTGACTAAATCTGATTTACTGAGTTAATAAGCCAGTTGATTTAGAATAGGTCTGATGCATATTTCTCCTCCATTCTGCATTAAACTGTTTCCCATGCCTAACATGTCTTTTGTCCCATTCGTACATATCCCAATTCCTACTTCTGTGCTGTAGGGCCTGGCTCAACTACACCTGCCTTTAGTGAAACGTTTCTCACCTGCACACACAACCGGAGACAATTTTAGTCTCCTCATGACTCGCACGGGGTTAGCTCTGTTGTGACACTTGACTACTTGGTGGCATCTTTTATTTTAAAAAGGCTTCCGTTATGCCGTGCACATCAAACAGTAAATGCTTTCTCTTAGCAAACCTGCATGACAATTTTCTGAACTCTTCTGCCCCGGGCCAGAGTCACTAATACGCCAGGCAAATAAAGTGAAGGAGGAGACAGTACATAGTGTTGTATTCAATTGGGTCTTGATACCTAAGTGTGACGCTTCACCAAGGATTATGCAGTAGTTCAGGACACAGACTAAAGTTGTTTCGAGTGTGTCCTAACGTCTCACTGGCAGAATTTAAATCTCTACTCTGGAAATTGTCGACCTAAGACAAATTCTTCCTTGAACTTCATTTCCTGCATGTGAGAAAGATAATAGTATCTCCCTTGTCGTAGACTGAATAATACCGTTGCGCGCAAATAGCCACATTCTAATCCCCAGAACCTGTGACTGTCACCTTAAACGGCAGAAGGGACTTTGCCAATGGGATGAAAGTAAGGGTGTTGGGATGGGGGGATTCTCCTGGACGACCCGGACGGGCCCAGCTGTAACCCATGGTGTTCTCATGAGAGAGAGGCAGAGGGAGCTGTTACTCCAAAGAGAATGTGATGGTGAAGTGGGGGTTGGAGTGATGGGGCCAGAAGTCAAGGGATGCTGGCAAGGAAACAGATTGTCCCTTAGAGCCTCTAGACGGAGGATGGACGGCCCTGTCGACTCCTGGTTGCAGCCCAGGGAAACTGGTTTTGGACCTCTGTCTTGCAGAACCATAAGAAAATAAGTGTGGTTTGTTTGAAGCAAGCACATTTGTAGTAATTTGTTACAGCAGCCACAGGGAACGAATGCGTACCTCATAGGAACGATTTCTCCAGTTAAAATGTGTGACTGGGCTTCCCTGGTGGCGCAGTGGTTGAGGGCCGGCCTGCCGATGCAGGGGACACGGGTTCGTGCCCCGGTCCGGGAAGATCCAGCATGCCGCGGAGCGACTGGGCCCGTGAGCCATGGCCGCTGAACCTGCGCGTCCGGAGCCTACGCCCTGCCACGGGAGAGGCCACAACAGTGAAGAGGCCTGCCTATCGCAAAAAAAAAAAAAGAAAAATGTGTGACTGGAAACTCACTTTGTGGCATGTCTGACACACGGCAGGTATGCTACCGTAGGTCGTTCTTGGAAACTGAAGCCTTGGTTTTGAGGGATCATCAAAACCAGTGCATGGGTTGCCATGTTTCGCCTTGTTCATCCTGGTGACAAACCTGGTAGAGAGAGCTCCATCCTTTCCGACAGGAGCCCACCCCTAGTACTTAGAGGGGAAGCGGTGATGTCTCACTGAAGGCACCTTATTCTTTTCCTTTCTACTTTTTCTGTTCATTAATCTTCATCCAACTGGCCTTTCTAAATTGTACAGAAAAGACAACTGTTTCTCAATGGATTCAGATACTACCCCGGGTTAATATTCCAACCAAGTTCTTGTTCTTCCGGGTCTCATGACCAGAAATTTCTGAGGCTAAATCTTCTCTAGTTTCTAGGATCCCTCACTTTCTCATTTCTCCCTTCTCCTTTTAGTTCAGAGTCTTGTCAATTTAGTCCCTTCCCTAACCACAACTTATACTAAGGGGACACCGCCAGGTGATGAAAGTCTAGACGGCCTGGTTTTAATCCTGGGTTTTTGCCACCTACTTACTGTGTGGCGTTAGGCGAGCTAGTCAACCTCTCTGGGCCTCAGTTTCCCCCCAAAAAGGTGAATATTATGAATATTACCTACCCATAGGGTTGCCATTGTGAGGAACAAGTGAGTTAATATTTGCTAAGCACTTAGAGTAGTACTTGTTATAGTCTAAGCACTACAGTTGTGCTTGTTCATAAGAATCAATGAAATTCCAAGCGTATAACTTACTCCACTTTCTGTCATAACTTGGAAGTGTTGGTCTGTCTGTTGGCCGGTGTTGCAGGTAAATGAGTCGAGGCATGGGCTGAGGCATTGCTACCGCGGGGCGGTGTGTTCTCATATCTTGGAACGGCGGTGTGAAATGTGTAGTGGTTCTCCTTGGTGACGGGGCAGACTGGAAAATGACAGCCTGGGAAGGAGGTGTGGTGCCCATAGCTTTGCTGTGAGAGGTGCTGCCTGCTGAGGCATCGGTGCCGGCCTAGGCCGTAAATGAGGTGCTGGGGAAAACAGGAGCAGAAAGGAAAAGAACAGCGTGGGAAGGAGGTGTGGTGTCCATAGGTTCGGGGTCAGAGGCGCTGCCTGCTGAGGCATCGGTGCCCGCCAAAGCCGTCAATGGGGTGCTGGGGAAAACAGGAGCAGAAAGGAAAGTAACAGCGTGGGAAGGAGGTGTGGTGTCCATAGGTTCGGGGTCAGAGGCGCTGCCTGCTGAGGCATCGGTGCCCGCCAAAGCCGTCAATGGGGTGCTGGGGAAAACAGGAGCAGAAAGGAAAGTAACAGCGTGGGAAGGAGGTGTGGTGTCCATAGGTTCGGGGTCAGAGGTGCTGCCGGCTGACGCACCGACGCCCGCCAAAGCCGTCAGTGGGGTGCCGGGGAAAACAGGAGCAGAAAGGAGAGTAACAGCGTGGGAAGGAGGTGTGGTGTCCATAGGTTCGGGGTCAGAGGCGCTGCCTGCTGAGGCATCGGTGCCCGCCAAAGCCGTCAATGGGGTGCTGGGGAAAACAGGAGCAGAAAGGAAAAGAACAGCGTGGGAAGGAGGTGTGGTGTCCATAGGTTCGGGGTCAGAGGCGCTGCCTGCTGAGGCATCGGTGCCCGCCAAAGCCGTCAATGGGGTGCTGGGGAAAACAGGAGCAGAAAGGAAAGTAACAGCGTGGGAAGGAGGTGTGGTGTCCATAGGTTCGGGGTCAGAGGCGCTGCCTGCTGAGGCATCGGTGCCCGCCAAAGCCGTCAATGGGGTGCTGGGGGAAACAGGAGCAGAAAGGAAAATGAGGGCCTGGGAAGGAGGTGTGGTGTCCATCGCTTCCATATCGGAGCTGCTGCCTGCCTGACCTGAGAGCAGAGAGTAAAAGTGGGAGAGCTTCTCCCTAGCTTCTAACTCTTCTCAGGGTCTAGCACGCACTGGACACCGGATGGCTCAGCCTGGCTCTGTGACACGTCCATTGTACGCATCACAGAGCAAGGGTGGGCGGGGCCGGGGGTGAGGCGGGGGTGGGGGAGCACATGCAAACCCAGTCCCTGGAGAAAGCCCGTCCCAAGGGCAAAGGGCAGAGGGCCCTTGTGGACTTTCTATTGGCTGGGACTTCTCGCTGTGGGTGGCGGGTGTTTAGCACCGGATGGGCCACCATGCGGAGACTGTTGGGGACTGTGGGAGCCTTCTCGTCCAGAGCTCACCCTGCCTGGGCACCAGATCTGCAGGCCCCTCAGCCCTGCGTGTGTATCGGCCAGCCCTTCCCCACCACGGGGCCAGGGACGAGAGCCTGCTCGGAGCTGAGTGCAGGAGGCACCCAGAGTTGCCAGGGTGTGGCCAGCCTCCTCCGGGGACCTCCCCAGCTTCTCTGCGAGGCCTGGAGACTGGAGCACCTCCTCCAGGGCTGCTCAGCTGCCAGCATCACCATGAGCCAGGTGGTGAAGGTTTCTGAGCAGGGAATGCAGAGCTCTGACCCGACTGGATGCTGCACCCCACGATGTCCCTTCCTGGCAGATAGGTTCTTTCTTCACTTCTTTTTTGAAATTTGGTAAAACAACATTTAAACCTTTGACTGTTTTTCAGGGTATACAGATGGTAGTGACTTAGCCGGGATTCAAACCAAACCTGTGTGATTCCAGAGCTCGTGCTCTGGACT
>NW_021150004.1:0-1106 GCF_002837175.3 Physeter macrocephalus
CTTTAGTCCATAAATGTCTCTTCACACCCCCCTTTTCACGGCCCAAGTTACGCTTCTCACCTGCGGAAACCCAGCCCGCTCAGTTTTTGAACATGCAATACTGGCGGGGACGGCTGCTCAAAATCATAGACTTTCATTGTAGTAGCTTGCACGAACGGGCACAAAAGATTCTGTCACAGTGGGCATTCTCCCACATGGGGTGGCTTACAGCAGCGGGAGCATCGACAGCGGCAGCTTTCTGCTTTCTGAGTTGAATCTAACGTGGTGCAAACAGCAATTTTTCGAACCTGGGTAAAGTGACATGCTTGAATTTGAGGGTGCCTGTATTTGTGGGAGTATCCTGTTCTGCGTGACCGGTCAGAGCGAAAGCTCCTCTAGCCGTGGACGAACGTAGATTGACACGACTTAGTGTACATGATCTCTTTTCTGGAGGCTGCGTATCCAACTGCTATCGTACTGCGGCGGGATTCCCTAAGCGTTCCGGTTACGTCTGTGTAGAAGGCACTGAAGTGACTCTTCCACAAGTAGAGCTAGACATTCATTTGACAAAGCAGGATATTGTCTTTATACCTGAACACTCATGCGTGGGAGGAAGAGGAGTGGTTGCTATGGCGTTCGCCCGTACTACACCTGTTTAGAATCTTGCTTTTACTACCTGTAACTCTACTAAAACGTGAAATAACTGCGAAGTTTTTCTGTCTCCCTCGCGTCGAATGGTGCAGAAGAGCATACGGCAAATAGAGTTGTACTGACACACGCAGCAGTCCTCGTACACCTGTGTACAGGTCTAAGTGTATCTATGTTGGTCCACGCTTATTATTAATACTTACTTGCTTGCAAATATCGCTTCCTCTCTGTATGCACTCGTGTACATACATCTACTGACACCACGTTGAGGATACACTGGAAGAGTGCACATGTGCTTTTACATATAAACAGCTATACCACCTAAGAATTGCCTGACTTCCATACATGAGGCCACGCTACCACAGGGAAAGTCTACCTCCACGTACATACGCGTGCGTGGCGATATTCACACACAGCCCCGCATATTGGTCACTGACCACCGCAGTCAACGAGTTTCTTCTGTAAGCATAGGGAACCTC
>NW_021150004.1:5717-6010 GCF_002837175.3 Physeter macrocephalus
TGCATATTTGTGTTCACCTGTTGACAGACGGAAAGTTCAATTACACCGTTTTCGAATCGAGGACGTGTGTCTATCAGACTGCCGCGGGTTCTTCACCACACAGAGTTACATCTACCACTGCTTAAAAGTAACAAATACGTAGATATAGGGGATTTACTAGGTTTTCACCGCTTCAATCCGTATGTGTGCGGTACCTTGCAGCTCGAGAGACTGTGCAGGGTTTCTGCGTGTCGCGCCACTTACTGAAATGCCGTGGGCCTCACGCTATGCGAGTAGAGGGCGTGACGTGTACA
>NW_021150006.1:0-183 GCF_002837175.3 Physeter macrocephalus
GGGCCGCACTTCCTGCATCAGCACCGCCTCACCCGGATTGAACTGTTAACAGACCTGCAAACACAACACTGCATGGGCTGTCCCGTTGAGCTTTGGTCAAATGAGGTGCACAGATTTAGGACTTTTCTTTGCATTCTACTTTCTGCTTTGAGTCAACTTTGTAATGCTCTACTGCGTGGAGTT
>NW_021150006.1:5214-6009 GCF_002837175.3 Physeter macrocephalus
CAGACGTGCCTATTCAAAACCCCTCGTTCTAGTGATCCACATGCCCGCTGGCGAAGCATAGGTGGACCGGAACCCCGCCCAGGGGGACTTGAAAGACTACATGACAAGAAGAAATATTCTAAGCAGTGTTCTAGAATGTGTGTGAATGACTGTTGTTACGGTGGAGACAGAGCAGCAGTGGAACAGAATTTTGGGGACGGCTCCTGCAGTGTGAGGATCGCAGATCATCTTCCAAGATGTTTCCTGCATTGTAGTAGAAAGTGTTTCATACGCGATTTCTTGAGTCAGGGTGTAGGTCACCCTACATACTGATGTTCGTACCTTTCTTCGCAAGCGTGTCACTCCGTCCACAAAATGTTGAAGATAGAGCGTCCAACCGTTCTGTGATAGTGCGGGAATCACTCGAATAAAGGCGCCCGTAGTACGACAGCAATGCAAGCTTGATGTCGTCCAAGTTTGCTCGTGCGTCTCCGACTATAAAAGAGGTAGGAACGGGGCTCGGTTCCTTCCGTGTATCATTATGGAGCACAGGATGTGGTGGTTCACGACCATCTGAGGCCTGATGGCATGGTACGCCATTCCTCATGCTTCCAGGTTCGAGCGTCGTGTCGCGCGCTGGACGGCAGTGGTTGCGACTTCTGCTGTTGTGTATATCCATAGTAAGCTTAAATCATTCACTAGAGCTTACCAGGCAAATGAACATCCATCAAGTGTAGCCACGCATTTGCTCTACAGCGCTTTAAGTCCGCCTTCCGCGGTCCCGTAGTGGTGTCTCAACAGATTTCAAGGATATAC
>NW_021150007.1:0-567 GCF_002837175.3 Physeter macrocephalus
GTTTGTGCTGGTAACATGGCACCAAGGACTTCAGGTTCCCTTTTGGAAGCTATTCGTTGTATGTGGGAAGAGAAGGCCTTTACTTGCAGTCTGTGTCCATTGCAGGGCTCGGAAGGAGGAAAGCTCGCCTTTCCAACCACACTTGTTACCATGCGGGGAGAGAACACACGCACTTTTTCAGTCACCTGCCAGAAATACGTACCCGTCCAGGACAGTGTTCTCAGAGATACCTTCCTGTAAATGGGAGAGACGAATGGTGGACTGGGCAAGGCTCAGTCTTTGCAGGCCGTCGGCACAGCTTGCTCCCTTGATGGCCTCTGAGCTCAGGGCGTCACGCAGCCTTCGCTGAAGCTCTTGGCAGGGCTGATTTGAGGGCTCTCGCTGACACTCCTCGGCTAGAAACCTCACAATGTCTTGTGGGCGTAACCGGCCTTCTCTGAAACACCTCGGGCATTCAAGAGATAAGGGCGGCACTTGCATTTTCCGATGGGAAGCAAGATTTCACAGCAGTGCGTCAAGCCCTCTGGCACTCTCTCCTTTGGCACACAGAGCTTTTGCACTGCTTGC
>NW_021150007.1:5264-6008 GCF_002837175.3 Physeter macrocephalus
GCCTGACTTGCAGTCTGTGGCCATTGCAGGGCTCGGACGGAGGAAAGCTCGTCTTTTGCACCACACTTGTTAACACGCGTGGGAGAGAACACACGCCTTGTTTCAGTCACCTGCCAGAAATACGTACCCGTCCAGGACAGTGTTCTCAGAGATAGCTTCCTGTAAATGGGAGAGACGAATGGTGGACTGGGCAAGGCTCAGTCTTTGCAGGCCGTCGGCACAGCTTGCTCCCTTGATGGCCTCTGAGCTCAGGGCGTTACGCAGCCTTCGCTGAAGCTCTTGGCAGGGCTGATTTGAGGGCTCTCGCTGACACTCCTCGGCTAGAGACCTCACAACATCTTGTGGGCCTAAGCGGCCTTCTCTGAAACACCTCGGGCATTCTAGAGATAAGGGCGGCACTTTCATTTTCCGATGGGAAGCAAGATGTCACAGCAGTGCGTCAAGCCCTCTGGCACTATCTCCTTTGGCACTCAGAGCTTTTGCACTGTTTGCTTACACCTCAGCTGAGAGCACAGTGTAATCCTGATCCCTTCAACAACGTAGTTCTGCTCTACATTTCAGATAGATCTTCCGTGTGAGATATACTAGAGCGTGTAGCTGTTGTTTCTGATGCTGAGGTACGCTTCCCTCAGGGACTCTCAGGGTGAAACATGTTGCCAGAGGCGGTCTGCAAGGCCTTGCAATGGCATCCGATGGCGGCCGTGCTGGCTGTCCCGTTGGAACAGCAGGTGGAAATATCAGCTA
>NW_021150008.1:0-184 GCF_002837175.3 Physeter macrocephalus
AATTGCTGCTCCAGGTCTCTCACAAAAACTGCTTCCTCGGCTTCAGACGTGTCCTGCTCGAAGGCAGAGTGCTGGGGCTGCTGCAGTTGCTCCTGCTCGAGGTCCTGCTGCTCGCCCTTGCTTGGCAGCTGCAGCTTCCTCAACTGCCGCTGCTGCGTCCTCCACGGGTGTCTCTGCTGAGGCG
>NW_021150008.1:5238-6008 GCF_002837175.3 Physeter macrocephalus
CCTCAGTCTCCTGAGAGAAGAGGCAATATCTACAGCCGCACCATCGTGTGCGAAGGGAGGGAGGCCTTTTTACGCAGCGTTGCGTCTTTGTTTGTAACACAGCTATACCGACACAAGCCTCTCAGCATTATTGGCGTGGTTTGTTGGCTTGGCACAACCTCCAAATGTTGATGCCTGCCAAGTGCAAAGTTGTGCATGGCCGCCGGATTTGTGTGGCAATGTACGGGTCTAAGGGTGCAGCAGCAGCATGGAGCGCTACGCTACTCGTTGTGTCTCCGCTCATCATGGTGATTTACCGCCAGCGACGAGGGAAACAGATGCTTTTCTTTGCCTAAACTCTTCTTAACTGCCTGGTAGAATATCAACGCGAGCGCACATACGGGGTGACCTGCAGGACGTGCGAAGGCGTGTGTTGCTGTGAACCACCTACACCTGTTTCAGGCCTTCGCGTGTGTGCGGTGAGGCAAGAAGAGACCCTTTTATTGTTGTCCCTCTGTTCCTGTTCTTACGGCAGGAGAAGAAGAAAACCGCGGCACCGGCCGTTCTACGTGCACGCGGGGCCCATCTCACTGTCGTCTGCGAGTGGTAGAGTGAATGTTACTGTGCATGAGATCGGGTTTCATCAGCACTTTTATCACATGCAACAACTGAGGTTCTCAGCGGGGCCTACTGCGGGGGCTTTTCCAAAATAAACATATCGACGCCTAAAAAATTTGTATACACGTGTGTGCCAACACATTTATATGTGTGTGCGTATACACGTTGGGGTG
>NW_021150011.1:0-248 GCF_002837175.3 Physeter macrocephalus
CTTCTGCAGGAAATACGGAAGGGAGCGGAGCCACCGTCAGCACGGAGACCGAGCTCCGCAGCAGCAACAACAGCGCTACCTAGAGTAGCGTGCACGTTCTCCGGGTGGATGTGTGGAGACAGAGTAAACCTCCATATAGGATATATATATATGTAGAGCCACAGACGCAGCTGAAAAGACACTACTACGCGGAAGGGAAGTGGTGTACGTGTGCATCGGTAACTGCTACAGAGTAATAGAAAACGCAG
>NW_021150011.1:3079-4540 GCF_002837175.3 Physeter macrocephalus
GAAGTGCAGCTGCAATAGTTGCGAATACGAGTAGCGAACAGCAGAAACACAGGAACGTCAAAGCTGTCAGTCGTCGCAGCAGCTCTGAAGGAAGTGGTGACAAGAGCAGCAGTTCTACGGAGTATAAGATGCGCATTAGGCCCAGCAGTGACAAACAGAGACTCACAACTAAAGCAAGAAGTAAAATAAATCTAGTGGCGCTAGCTTGAGAGCAGTATTTGAAATGGAAGTGCAGCAGTAGTACTACAAGTCGAAGAAAAAAGAGTGTACGGATATGTAGCAGTAGTAGTAGTCCCTATCGTACGAAGAGGACTATGATTCAGTAGGAGTCATACAGTAGTATAGCAAACACTGACTATAGGACCATTCAACGGGTAACAGTGAAAAGAAGACGAGTAAAGAAGCAGGGAGAAGACAATGATTCCAAAGAGCAGCAGCAGGGGAGAGGCGGCAGTCTCTCCAGGAGCAGTGATGCGACGGGGCAGATGCTGACGCGGATGCAGACGCAGCTCTTGTCGTGACAGACACACGTGCAGAGAGAGCGACATATAGACAGGCACACACGTAAATAAACAGGAACAGACGGATACAGAGAGACAGACAAATACACGTACTGACACGCACGAAGACAGATAAGTATTCACAAAAACGCGGTGTGGGCACCGAGAGACACACATGTACAAAGAAGTGAACACCGGCTTCACACATATACATATATAGTTCAACAATGACGTAGAGACAGCTACGCAGATACCGGCACAGAATTACTGACACAGACACGCAGGTGATATATCCAGATATATACACAGTTTCACGCGAAGGGAGGAAGAGACACGGTTGTAGATACAGGTAGGCAGTTACTGACACAGATACGCAGAAACACAGATACAGCAGATCAACAGACACTGCTAGAGCCGGGCAGACGCAGCAGGGATACAGATAGAGAGAGACAGAGACACGCAGATCCCACGAGAACGTTAACTGCCGTAAGTAAGGGAATCTTCACCGAATTATTCATTTTTCTTGAGTCGCAACGTCGCGACGGTACACCTGCGTAGAAATCACACTCCCACCTGCGGAGGACGGAGGTAAAGGCGACGTCAAACTTGAAGCCTTTCGCCTTCAGCGCCATCGCTGCTTCCCTGAATAGCATCAGGAAACGCACCATGCAGCAGCAGCAGCGGCACACGAAAAATGGCTTCCCTCGACGGCTCTCTCTTCCGCAACCTTCTCTCTCACGCATACACCTCCTCGTGCAGGCGGATGCGTGAAAAAAGTGAACCGCAGCGAGTGGCAGCTGCGGGGAAACGCCAGGAACTGACTGAGAAGAAGAGGGCCACGAGGAAGGAAGACGATGAAACAACGAATTAGCCAAAGGGCAGACTCAAAGTAAAAGCCTGCAAGGAAGGACGCCAAGGGGGAGGAAGGAGAGGGACGGAGAAGCAGCAGCAGAACACGGAC
>NW_021150011.1:5462-6006 GCF_002837175.3 Physeter macrocephalus
GCGCACGCAGAGGGAGACCAAAGAAAGCAGCGGAGAGCGGGCAGAGGAAAAGCTGAAGGACAGGAGACGGAGACAGCGCGGAGGAGGCAACAGAGAGAAGAAAGGAACGAACAAAAGCGAGAACGCATACGACGACGTGGAAGGCTGATGAAGGCAGAGGGGAAAGGAAGTCAGGACGTGCGAGGCCTGCGGCACCACCACCACCATCACCACGCTTCGCCAAACTGTGAAAGTGAAAATTTCTTACAGGGCCTCCCGCTCTCCCGTGGGGGAAAGCTCTACGTCTGTCCATCCTGTGAAGCGGTTTTCCTTGTTCCACGTGGACTCCCCTGCACAGAGAAGGCGAGAGAGAAAAACGGTCGCAGAGAGTGCGTCCCGCACGTTTGGCATACACTGTTGCAGCTGCTCGAAGGAGCCGCAGCACGTGCCCATCCTTCTTCCTTTCTCCGTAAACCACAAAACAGTGCAGTGTATATCGTTGTACATGCAGGGCTATTACTTTATTACACAGGCGTAGGTACAAGCAACGCGCGAAATATACGTA
>NW_021150012.1:0-438 GCF_002837175.3 Physeter macrocephalus
TACCGGTAGGGCTCCTGGCTGCTTCCCAACTACTACTGATACTAGCACCGAACGTGCTGCTGCTTGTATGGGAGAGTACCTTCCCCTCCTGCACAGGCCTGCTTACGTGAACGTAGATGACAGATCATCCATGGCGACGCACGTCATCAGCCTGGTCATACGTCGGCATAAATATATCCATACACATATATATAAGTATGTATGTATATGTGTACAAATCTATATACGCACACACACATATACGTAAAAGGGTATATGGGTTGAGGACTAGGGCCACCAGACATTTCTGCAGACGAACTAGATCTTCCGCCCTTTTCTCGCACGTCTGCTGGGACAGACCGCCGCTGCGGTTAGTGCTTCTGCCGTTTCGCTTTTCCCAATACTGCTGCTGTCGCCGCGCGCTGCAGGTGCCCGGCCGGTGCGGCTGTTGTTATTCTT
>NW_021150012.1:5736-6006 GCF_002837175.3 Physeter macrocephalus
CCAAGCCGTGACGTCTGTGGGCAAGCCAAGTCTCCCCTCTGTGAAGCGAACTTCCTAATTTGAGTCATTAACCACAATGCCCGCTTGAGTCCCTGGAAAGCGTCCGAGATGTACGAAAAATGGAGCGGACTTCTACTGCGTGGACGGTCTACATAGCGGGCTGTATTTTAGCCGTACGTAAGACGAGAAATGTGCGTGTACAAGCGTTAGTGTGCCTAACAGGTAGTGTCTATACATATGTGTCTCTACATCACGGTGTTCAATTGTCTA
>NW_021150013.1:0-232 GCF_002837175.3 Physeter macrocephalus
TCTGCAAGCATTGTCTGACACTAAACGCACAACCGCTACAAACACACACAGCCCCCTAAAGTGAAGGCTTTAGGTGAACAGCAGATCAATTTTATTCTGCGTGGATCGTACTGGTAGTAAATGCGTCGTTTGACGAGACCTCGCTTCAGTGACACGACTACAGCAGCCGCCTCAAGACAGACGACGACCTGTAGGAGGCGCTGCTGCAACACCAAACGAAGCATCAACCGCA
>NW_021150013.1:3169-4308 GCF_002837175.3 Physeter macrocephalus
CCTAGCGATGTGTTACTACTGCTGCAGCTGCATGTGGGGTGAGGAGGGACGCGAGGAAGTCTCATGTGGGTTGTACGCGGCACACTAGCTCTTCTTTCACGAGGAAACAGAGGGAGAGCCACGAGCAAAAAGGCAGGTACAACAGCTCATCAGCTGCAGCACCAGCAGACAGGCAGACACAATCGCAAGCACGCGGTAGAGCCGAATCGCCCGCCGGAGAAGCAGCTGCAGCCGAAAGGGTACTACGCTGCAGCGATGGCAGCGCTGTTCTAGCTTTGACCTGCTGCTGGTCGAGCCACAGGTAATGCGCCAGCATCAGGGCGACAGCAGCTGCTGCCAGTGGTCGGTATTGTACAAGACGGGAACCACAGCTAGCAACCAGCAGCAGCACCAACGGTACAGTGCGCGAACGGAGCGGGCGGCAGGCTCACCTGAGGGGGACCTCTGGCAAGTAGCAGCAGTGACCGGGAGCACGCCAGTAGGGCCCGACCGTGTCGAGCGTTTGCAGTGTGACAACCGAGGTCGATTCTTCGCCTCTGTTTACTCTGCAGACTGCTACTAAAGTGATTTCCTAGTGTCCTCGTGGAGGACTGGAAACGGATCTCTTAAACGGCACCGCACATATCAACTTCGGCGTCGATTGGGGGGCCACTGGTGTCAGTGTGCGCTGGAGTTACGGCTCTTCTACTGCCGTTGCACTTTTCCCGGCTGGTCATCTGTTGTTGTATATGGCATTTCTGCTGCTACACGGCGGGGCCTGCCACAGTTCATGCTGCTGCCGGTCTGTCGCAGCCATTGCCTCTTCTTTACCGCGGAGAAGCGCATCATCGTTGCGTGCAGGATGAAAGCGGTCTACGTCTTGACGTGATGCAGATCCCGTCCGACCTTGCAGTCCATCTTCATGCATCTCGGCGCCGTGTACCGCCCGGTGGATGACATCACCCGGCGGCGTTGTGTGTACGTATAAATAAGAACGCCAGCTTCAGGTGGTCCGTCGTGTTTTATTCCCGCTTCCGTGCTTTTCCCTGCTTACCGTATAGTTCGAACTCCAAATTAAAAGGCAAAATCCCTGGCATATCCCTCTACGGGCTCTAGAGATCTGCTCAACGGCGGGCAACTGCTGCTGCTGGTGCCTACTT
>NW_021150013.1:4411-6005 GCF_002837175.3 Physeter macrocephalus
TGCTGCTGGTGCCTACTTTTTTTTAAATGCAGCAAACGACACTTTCTGGTGTACGCTCCCCCACTCAGGGGTGCTGTTGCCTCCGCTGAGGTGGTCCTCTGCAGAGAAGGACTTCCACCGTTGCAGCAGCGGCACAGCAGAAAGTCACAAACTACACCACCAGAAGAATAACAATAGCGGCGAGGCACGCGGGAAATAACATGATTGCAGCAACAGCAGCAGCCGGAGCAGCAGCAACGGAAAGGACGCCAGTAGCAACGTAAGAAGAGGAGTGAGCAAAGACCAACACCGCCTGCAGCAGCTCTTCAACGCCGTGTAGCGCCACGGTGACTCCAACAGTACTTGCCCCTTAGCAGCAGCCAGAGTATCTGCCAAAGGAACACCCGCAGCACCGTTTGTAGTGCCGGCAACGGTGTCTGCCTCAGCACTGTTTGCAACAGAAAGTCTGCGGAGGAATACTTCCCCAGCACTACTCACAGCAGCAATATCCAGAGGACCAAGTGCGCGGCAAGAGCGGCTGCGAGGAAACAGTTTGATCTGTACAGTCCACTCATCTGCGGCAGGCGACTGCATCGGGCTGTCAACTGAGAAGCGCAGGGGCTGCTGCGACTGTTGCTGCTACTGCTAAGAATGCTTTCCTTCATCGATGTAACAGCCGGGGACATCTCTTTTGCGTGTCTACTGCAGCTGCGGCATGAATATGCGCTGACACCAGGTCCACTCTCCCTTCTGCTAATGTAGCGGGGTGCGTCTTTCCTCGTCTCCTCCAGTGCTCCGTCTCTTCGACTACTACTACCGACGTACTAGTGGTGGTATTCTACACATATCTATTAATATATATATACATGTGTATATTGAATCTTTTATACATCGACGTATACTTCTACACGTGTCTACGTAGCGGGGTTTCCTCCGTAAGAGACTACACATACATTTGTCTCTGGAACGTGTTTGGGTCTGCAGTGGCGTGCTGCGAAGGTTCGCCGCAGCAGCAGCAGCAGCGAAGAGGAGGACGCTTGCTTTTCTCCTTCAGCAGCAACAGCGAGACCAAGGGCCACCACCTCAGCAGCGGCACTAGGACCCGCATACTTATCAGGTTGACGTTCACAGGGAATTAAAACTGAATTATTATTGGAAGCTGGAGGAATCGTTGTTAAGCGCCAGGACTACCTCCGTAGACTAAATCATTATTCGCCTGGCACCCTTGGAACGTTAAAGTGTTTATTTCTTGTTTCTCACAACCAAGATGTACCTAGTTTTTTACACAGTATACAACTGCACACAAATGTGTGCAGTTCTTACATGGTTTGCAGTGTTTTATGCGTACGTGGCTTCAGGTGACTTGGCATCTTGCAAAACTACGTGTGTATTATGCGTGTGTGCACGTGTGAACTGCTCCGGAATGTAAATATATGTATATATATGTAGGTTCACCTGCACACCGTACAAAAAGCTGGGCACGTGTATGTGTGTATATTTAGGGGTGTATTTCGATGTGAGTGATATCTGCGCGTAAAGCGAGGCCACGTGCTGCCATTGTTACTTCCGTATTATGAGTGGAATTGCTGTTGAATTTTGTGGTAGCGGGCGGGGG
>NW_021150014.1:0-170 GCF_002837175.3 Physeter macrocephalus
GCAGCTCATCCCAGGCGTTTGTCTTCTTACTAATGTTGAGCTCTTGCACAGAAGACGCCCTCTACGTGACCACTTTTCTCTTGAGGACCTGAAAAGAGCGCAGTTCAGACGAAAAATTCCTGCGCACAGGTGAGACGCGATAGAGTGTATACATTCAGCACACACTTGTG
>NW_021150014.1:1802-3305 GCF_002837175.3 Physeter macrocephalus
TTCTTTTTCACCAGATACTTAGATTACCAGTCAATGATTAAGTGTTCTGTTGCGTAATGCGGCTTTTCAGCCAACCGATGCTGGTGAACAAGAAGGACATAATCGACGCGGTGCTGCCGTCTGAGAAATGGGACATATCTGTATCCCTCACGTTATCAGTGTACGAACACCCTGATAAAGCAGAAGGTGCGCACTCCAGCGAACCCTTGTTAAAACTAGTTGGCGAGCAGCCTTTGCCTCCGCATTTCTACCAGTGTAGGAAAGTCTTCGTGCACCAGGGGGTTCTTAGGTTCCCCGCGCACGTGTGGCAGTTGTAGTTGACTGATTTTCCCTCGCGACTTCATTTTGTCTCCCACAAAACAGCCCGCTGTCGAAGAATTTATTAGTAGTTCACCACGATAATGTAAAGAAACCACAAGAAACACGGCCTAGCAATAAACGTTGTACTGTGCTGAGTAGTGAATCAGGAGAAGCATCGCTATTCATACGCTATGATATGCAGCAGTACGCCACAATACAATATTGTAACATGCAAGTTTTGTGTGCACTTCAGGCCTCGTGCATCTAACAAGGTGATTTCTCACATGCTGTGAAATGTAATCGGCAGCGTGTTCACTGAACGTCCAACGCCGTCTTTCCGTCAACAATGCTCTTGTCCTTCGTCTCCTTTCGTGAACGAGACCGTGTACACGTTTTGCACAAAACAAACATTGTAGCCTTCCGTATTCAGGCCCATTTCGACTTGGTTCTGCAAACAAGATATGAACCATTCTTTTTCATTACTCGCAAATAAAAAACAAACACTAGGGGGGAACGATTTATTTGGGCATTTCGGCTGTTGAAGTAATGTCATAAGCATAAAACGGCAAGCATACTGTAGGCCGAAAACACAGGCAGGCCCACGTAGAACACTGTCTGCAGGGATATAAATAAATCAGTAGTCAGGCGTACAGCAAAGCACACCTTTTTCTTCCATGCATTAGGGTCGCATCTAGTTGTGCGCATAAGCACGCCTAGATGCACACTGAAAAGATACTCGTAGTGTACGACTGCACTTTTTCGATGTATATTTGTGTCTGTGTACAGGTGCGACAAACAATTGGCTATTTATTCACCGTGGGTGCGCTTGAGTACGCTGTTTAGCCCAAGCGTACGAGCTTTTACGCACTTTGAAGCAGAACGCCTTCTAGTGCGGCTCATTCCTTGTGAATTGTGTGCAGTTTATTCCTCCACACCGCAAATGTTTCAGCCTAGTCGTACTTTGCCGTGCGACTGATGCTTGCATATACTTGACTTACACACGGACACAGTTCAATTAGAAAATAAGCTGACGAGTAAAAAATTCGTAGAGTTTGTCTGTGGAAAAAGTACGGAAAGAAGCCTCACATCTATACCTGATACGTCCACAGACAACGCCGTTGACTCATAGTTGATTTGTTCGTGTACACGCTGTATCACTCTATACCTGTCGGCGCGGGCAAATCCACGTATATGTCTGCAACG
>NW_021150014.1:5811-6005 GCF_002837175.3 Physeter macrocephalus
CACGAGGAAAAATAGCAACAGTCAGCATGACCAATCAACTTGCTTCTCCAGGGAAACGAGGGCGCTGAACCTGCTACCAGAGAAAAAAGTCCCGTGTGTCACCCAGCGCAGCACTCGCGGACGTACCATCACCCGTCCAGTCAGCGGACACAAATACAGCAGCATCACTCCGGTAGACAGCAAAGGCATGTCAC
>NW_021150016.1:0-1598 GCF_002837175.3 Physeter macrocephalus
ACATTACAAGTCTATTCAGAAGGAAATACACCAGAAGAGGAAGATAGAAATTTTAAAAATAATTTACAAGGGATGCTCTTTATTACTTTTTATCAGTTCTAAAATATCATCCTCCTTTAAAAAATTGAAGACCGGAATGACAGAGACCAGAATGACAGATTATTTCCTTCACTGTTGTAAATACTGCAAATTTATCAGCGGAGCTAAGTATCAATATAATTTTTCCTTAAGCTCGAACACATAAGGGAGCACTAAAATAGATTATAAACCTCATTTGACCTGATCTTATAAAAAGTCACTCTGGCTGTCTTCAGTCCTGTTCTGTCTCTAGATAGATTTCCACGGTAGGCTTGTGTCACTTGGTCCATCTATAAGAGGTCGGACAGGGTAGTCTGTAGTAACTGCCAGGATACCACCTTCTGTTCTGCGCTGCTTGACTGGCATTTGGCTTTACATTCCAAGAGTACCTCCTGTGTAAACGGTCCTCTCCGTGGGGACCAGGAGGAGGAATATGGCCTCTCTGGTAAATGTTCTGATTCTGTGAAAATTTTCTTAAACAAAAATAATACACCATTATTAGTTTTAATCAATATATATAAGCTTTATAAAATTATACATAGATACTCTGGTTCTACTGTTTTCTACCTGTGTGATTTTAGCAGATAAAATTGCTTAATTTTTGGATTTTGTAGTTCTTTATAAAATAGAGCTAATAATACCTTCCATCTTCATGGATTCTTTTGAAGGTAAATTAAGATGATATACTTCAATTACCCACCACAATGCCTTGGCACACTGTAGGTTCCCAGAAGCCTTTCCACCTTTCCCTATAGAGATAAACGCGCATACTATTCTAATCAGATACATTCTCTCCAAGTGTGGCAAGGGTGACATGAAACAGAATAAGCTATTTATTTTTGAAAGCAGGAGCCTACTTTCACTTTATAAGTAAATACATATATAAATTAATTATAACATGTAGAAATTCTAACCATGGCACATGCAGCAAACTTGGAAAGTTAAAATTTAATTGTTTCAAAAGCAACATCAGTAAATCTAATATAATCATACAAAAGAAAATTTGGAAATCTGAGAAAAGTAAACACCCCCCAAAACCCCTCAATCCCACTTAATCTAAGTAAATTGGTTAATATTTACTTTTGGTCTTTTTCCCCCAGCATCTTTTTTAGACTGCTGAATCATAACCTATTATTTTCACTTATCATAAGTAAGCTATCACTTTCAATGGCTTTATAAAATATCATAGTATGGATATAATAATTTACTTAGCTATTCTACATTGTTAGAAATGCAAACTGCTACCAATTTTTCCACTACTGTAAAAAATGCTGGGATTAACATCCCAGAACATATACAACTGTATCCTAAGAAGCTAGTCCAGAGTCTGATACATGGCAGGGAGTTTGAGGAATGTGCTGAATGATTAAATGCATGTAGATTTTTCCATATTTTTAAGTATTTCTGTAACCTCATGGCGGAATTACTAGGTATGAACATTTTTATGGCTATTACAGTTATGTTTCAAAAGGGCTATACCATTTCTCAGTGCCCCTGGCAACACAAGCAACACCTTTTTG
>NW_021150016.1:4708-6004 GCF_002837175.3 Physeter macrocephalus
GGGAAAGTCATGTGAGCCTATCCATTAATGCGGAGAAAGCATTTGACAAAATCCAATCCCATTCATGACTTTAAAAAAATAAGAAAAAAAACTCTAAGCAAACTAGGAATAGAAAGGGAACATACTGAAACTCATAAAGATGATCGACAAACAACCTATACCGACATTATATTTAACTGTGAAAGACTGAATGCTTTCTCTGTAAGATCAGAAACAAGGCACTGCTATCTGCTCCCACCACTTTTATTAAATATATTACTGGAGGGTCTAGTAAGAAAATAAAGCAAAAATAAATAAATACATAAATTTAAAAGTTAAATTTTTAAAAACTTTATTTAAAAGATAAAAGGACTATTCCTACTACGTTGAATAGGAAGGAATATATCCTACTGAATGTTGAATAGTAATATATCCTATTATATTGATTATGGAAAAGTAAAACTGTGTCTGAAGATGAGATGATAATCTAAATGGAGAAAATACCAAGGAAAACACAAAAAGCTTGAGGAATAATATTAGTTTGTAAATGTTTTAGAGTACAAAATCAACACAATTTTATCAACTTATATATTAATAACAAATGTGTAGAAGCTTAAATAAAAACATGTGATGCCATTTACAACCGACCTAAATAAATACTTAACTATAAGCCCAATAAGACATTTATAGGACCTCTATACTGAAAATTACAAAATGCTGATGAAGAAAAATTTTAAAGTCCCAAACAAATAGGAAGACATACCTTGTTCATGGATTAGAAAAAACAACATAATAAAGATGTCAATTCTCCCCAAGGTAAGAGGCTTAACACAATTACTCTTTAAATGCCCTCAAGGTTTTTGTGGCTATAGACAAGCTTATTCTAAGATTTATATAGTAAGAAGAGGCTGAAGAATAGCTAAAACAATTTGTAAAGGAAGATTAAAATGGGAGGAATTAATCTACCCAATTTCAAGATTTTGCAGTAATGATGGAGGGTAGATACATAGATCAATGGAATGGAATAGAGAACCCAGAAATAGACTGACATAAATACATTTAACTTCTTTTTGACAGCAGTGCAAAAGCTATCAAGAAAGGATAGACTTTTCACAAAATGGTACTGAAACAGTTGGACATCCCTCGACAAAAACAAACAAACAAAAAATGAACCTTAACCTAAACCTCCACACCTTACACAAAAATTAAATCAAAGTGGATCATAATCTTAAATGTAAAAGCAGGACATTTTTAGAAAAAAAAATAAGAGAAAATCTTTGGCATCTAGAACTAGGTGAATAATTCTTAGACTTGACA
>NW_021150017.1:0-196 GCF_002837175.3 Physeter macrocephalus
AGCGGAGACAGCCTCACCGATGCTGCTAATGGTAGTTCCCTTTCCCAAGCCACTCAGGGTGCCCCCTGTGACCACCAAATACTTGATTGCCTTGTCATCGGAACCATCCGCGCCCTGATAAGGACCTCTAGGGGATGCATCGCACGGAGAAGACTGGCTGCTAAGGCCATTAACTTCCAACGGACGGCCGCCCGCT
>NW_021150017.1:5692-6004 GCF_002837175.3 Physeter macrocephalus
AGACTATATTTTTGCGCATATATGATTACATACGTACACTACTTTCGTGGATCTGCACAGCGACCTGCATGACGCAAAGGTATATCATAACGGTGAATCTCTGCTGCCACGGTGGACCGCCAGTAACGCATTCCTGCCCGGAGGAAATCCCCCCTCAACAGATACACGCACAAAACCTTGGAGTCTGTACTGAGTTCATATACGTATAACTTACGCACGCGTGTACTTCCGTATATACCTCATGTAGTCCGCATGCACAGGTTTGCAGATGTACGACCCCCTACTTTGACCCACGTGAAAAAGTGAGTCTGA
>NW_021150019.1:0-1144 GCF_002837175.3 Physeter macrocephalus
GACTGTACTCTGGTGGTCACCTGTACCGTGCACACCGCTAATACGGGAAGTATTTGATCACTTTGATATCTCGAACTCCTAATACGTAACATTGTTCGAGGGTACCTCCATGCGCCAATTGTGACTTGCAGTGGCGAGCTTGCAAACTCCGTCCGTCGCTAGTTACCTTTCGAGTCCACGACGTACACCACCAACGAATATATATGTTTGTTCTAACCGGTAGCGGCAGAGGACTACACATTTGACCGTTCGTCCGCCCACATGTACAAGCGCTCACTCGAATTTGAAACACAGTCAACCGCAGTAGTGATGAACCATGTTTAATTTGCAAGCGACCAACAAAAACAAAAAAATAAAGTTAAGGTATTATCTCGCAAGGGTGTGCTACATTGGAATGATTACGCCGGTACTATGACCCTCCATCCCTTGCAGCTGAAGGAGGCAGGACGTAACCTTTATCATGAAGTTCCCTTCTGTTCAGTCGCACCCAGAAGCGCATGCGAGTTTGACCTTCCCTTATGACTCCGTGCTTCAGCGCCACTCTTGACCAGATAGACGCATCCACTGAATCGTTCTTACGCAGAGCACAACAGTCAGCCGGGTAAGTAGGGAGATGCATTGAGTATTTCCTCCTCGCAGTCTCCTCCTCGTTGGAAATTTCTTCACCCCTACGTTCCGGCTCTCTCACCTAGCGCAAGTGACCTGCCAGTCTGACGTATTAAGTCATTTGTCTTCGTCCTCGGCAGATGCAAAAGCAGCAGCGCAAACCTCGGCAGTAGCAGTAGGCATAGCAATACCTATTGCAGCGACGGTAGCAGCACGTTTGCGGCGAACGACGACATCAATTGTACGCCCATACTTTTGCAAGCCTTTTGCTTTGAAGCAGCTCTCTCCATGTTGACCGGCAACAGTGCTTACCTTTCTACAGTGGCAACAAGGCGACCAAGCAACACGTATCACAACTTTTATACAAGCGGCGGCACGCTGGCCAAACGCAACATATTCACGGGAATCAAACGCCTCCATTCTGTCCATCCACCAGAAGATCTGCCGTACCTGCGGACCTGCAGAAGTGGGAGGTGTGTGTGCTCTATATCGAGGATCTGACTGATAAGCAGTGAAAAGCTACTGTTAGGAATGCTAT
>NW_021150019.1:5328-6003 GCF_002837175.3 Physeter macrocephalus
GGAAACATTGACAAACCAATTCAGTGGGAGGCCAAGAGGACAACAGCAGCTCGGAGGTCACCGCAAGCGAAGAGAGAGCCTGAATAGGGCAGCAGTAGCGGCAGGAGAACGAACTTTGAAAACGATGCCGACGAGCAGCGCTGACCGGCGTTATTATAACAGCGCGTAGATGCTCGGTTATATCGCCATTTCCATATTGCCTCAGAAAGCAATTCCGTAGCTGCGTCAGAGTGACCACCGTAAAACTACACAGTTTGAACAACACAGCTAACATGCGGCAGAAGGAACTTGTTCTTCACCGTGTTTCTGCGTAGGCTCCAGGATTTTTATTTCTAGTACACACGGTTCAGACACGAGCCTTGGAGCCGATTTACCAAATAAAGTAGTAATTGGAGTTTGCCCATATCCAGCCCTTCACGTAGGGTGATCATCCTTTACGATGAACAGCGCACGAGTCTTGCCTTCAACGCAGAATTTGTGCACACAGCAGTTTGTACAAGTAAGGAAACACCAAGTGATTTCCCTTCCCAGGGCCTGTCAGTCTCACGCAGGCCCGTGGATGTTTCGAGGGTACGTACAAGTGTGCGCAAGGGCATCACGAATTTCCGCCGTTGCACTTCTCCTGGCGACAGGAGCAAACAGATGTAGAAAGGGGCACTACTTGACAAACCATTA
>NW_021150020.1:0-974 GCF_002837175.3 Physeter macrocephalus
ATGCATATTATTTACATTCACGTGTATGTACATACGTGTTCATGTGTATGCGCATCTTCGGGTGTATATGTATGTATACACGTGTGTGTGTAGAAGAACGTCTATTATTTCCGCACACGCGTATACGAATTAATGTTCCTGTGTCTGTATATTTACGCGTGTATATATATTGTGCTGCCGAGGGAACCTCCGTCCTGCAGCAGCAGCGCCAGAAGAGGAGCGGCTTATATGCGAGGGATGGAGAAGCTGCAGCAGGTGGGCTGCGGCACCGCACGCTCTTGCCAGTTCGTAGAGAAGACGAAGACAGCGCTTGTTCCGCATAGATTTGTTACTCCTGTTGTGACTGGCTGCCTCGCGCATTTGACGCAAGAGCGGTCATTTTTCTTTGAGGCTCTAGGGGTTATAAACACGTTCTGTAGCAACTGTAACTCAGTATGTGCGAGGGGCAACCGTAGGGTTGTGGGGCACACGTACACACGAAAAGCGCATTGACTTCGTGTCTGGAGTCGATGGACAGCTGAACAGTAAGCGTCGGCATCGACATTTTCGCGGTGTACGTACACCTCAGCCGCATTCGTCGAACTTGCGTTTCAGATGTGCCAGCAGGAAAACCGAAGCGCATGCGTTCATCGCAAAGGCGTTGGTCCGCACTCTGTGCCGGTGAAGGTGCATATATATATGTATGCCAACTTTGTATATATGTATGTATATAGATATATATAGATACAATGTCACTTGACTGGCGTCTCGCTCCTGCTGTGTATGTACAGCTTACTTCCCTCTGGTCCCCCGTGCTTCAACAACAGATGTGGAAAAAGTGGGGTGGGCTTTTGACTTCACGAGTATACCCACTAGACAGATACCATATATCCCCTGGCGGGAGATGGGTGGCGTTCCTGCTGGATTCGGTCCCTTTGGTTATGTACATGTATATCCCTGCTCGCGGGGAGTATGACGCCGTGCGCCGTTTTGCG
>NW_021150020.1:1827-5660 GCF_002837175.3 Physeter macrocephalus
CCGGAAATATATATATATATATATATATATATATACAGATAGGTGCGTGCGAGCACACCGCTAAAGGAGTGCATATGTGTGTGTATCGACGGACTGGGTGGGGGGGTCGAGAGGCATTTGCAGGTGCCCTTGCGTGCATGTGTTTGCATCTCTTCTGGAGCCGGCGCCACGACGTGCAGGAGATAATGTGGCACACGATGTTGCATTCACGCAGAAAGCCGCGGGTGCATGCACCCTTGCCCGGCAGCCAACGAACATATGCACAGATACACACTCCTCGGTGCCGGGGACGTGCGGGTGTGTGCCTAGAGGCGCTCCAGGAAGAAGGAAGGACATTAGAACAGGTGGGCCTGTGGACACGTGTCAAGGGAAGTCCCACATATACGTGTGCACGTGAGGTCTTCATGCAGAGATGAGTGCGGAGGCGTGCGTGTGTATGTAGAGGATCTCAAGGGTGCCATTTCCGACGTCCGCGTCCTGACTATGGTATTCTATTTGCTGACTACACGTGCATGCGTGGTTTGTGCGGCGGGCTGGACTGGCAGTGAGATGCGCGGCCGAGGCCAGTATTTCTTCGCGGTGTACCCTCCCGTTCATCCAGAGATCCATGCACAGTAGTTCACACACGGAAGTACTCGACGCATAAAGCAAGGGCTTATGGAGAGAGATTATACATGGATGCGCGGATGAGTAGGTACAAGTGCGCACTGTGTATGAGTACCCGTGTGGTATATCTGTGTGTCTAGAAACAGATATAAAGATCGTGGTGGTCGATACATCGGTGCGCATACCCGTTCGTACAGATTTCTGATCGACGGTGTAGTCTTCATATATTCACATGTGTGTACAATAAGCAGGCCGCATGAATACATAGAGGGATACGTAGACGCGGTTACCGATGCGCCACAACACGGCGTCTACCCGGACACACACGCGTATGTGTATCTCTGCATGCAGACAACCTACATATTTATAGGGACATGTTTGTGTCAGTGAAGAGATGTCCTATGTTTGTAGCTATGTACGTCTCCACAGTTCGGACGTATGCACACTAAAGTGGCGTCCTCTGGCCATTCGTTTGAATTCATGTGCATGTACGGCGTTGACTGCAGCTGCGGATACACATATATGTGTGTAAAATCAGGGGCGGTTATACTGAGTGGTACGTGTCGGTACGACTCCCCACGTTTTGGTCTACTGTCTAGTTGGGCTGCAGACAATCTTATCAAACCAGCGTATAAACTGGCCATCTGTGGGTGCCAGCATGGCGCTTGATTTCAGTATAAAGCTTATTCGAATAGCGATATCTTCTGGATCTGCGTCTTCAGATGTGTGCGTTGCTTCAAATGTGCTGGACACGACTCGCTTCTTCCTGCTGTCAAAAGCATGACCAGTTCTTCGCGTGCCTGCGTCTACTGTTGGTGGCGCCATTTTTCAACGAACAAAATTCACTTTACTCCCCCACGCTTGCCTGCAGTAGTACGGCGGTGGCTTAGATTTCTGCAGTGAAGTCTGCCTTCGTGCAGGCACGCTGCTGTCGCTGCTACTCTTGTCGCCGTCACTACTACTCCTGCTGCTGTCGCTGCTGCACGTGCTGCTGTTGTGGTTTCTGGTACTGCTGCTGTTGCTGGTGGGGCGCATCAAGAAGTTCCGTGTTGCGTGTACACGTACCCGAGGCGGGCACTACTGCGTGCGCAAACATGCCGCTACCGCGTCTTCGTGCCAGATTGTCCGGCGGTACCGTTTTCTCGCACCGTTACGTTTTTCTACGCGTCTCAAACGCTTGATGTGATCAGTGCATACGGTTATACGTGGGGCACGGGCGTAAATGTGTGCAGTTGTATGCCTACTGCCGCATAGATATATATGTGTAAGCATATTTTGGATTTACGTATGTGTCAGTGTGTTCCACGTGTGCGCAGCTATAGGAAAGAAAGGATATGTATACTGCTGCACG
This sequence comes from Physeter macrocephalus, assembly GCF_002837175.3. NCBI lineage: Eukaryota > Metazoa > Chordata > Mammalia > Artiodactyla > Physeteridae > Physeter > Physeter macrocephalus. Next base: position 3,785 of record NW_021150020.1, read on the forward strand.
AAAACCCCAACATAATGTAGTGAGCTGTGCGACAAGAGGCTGGCGGCAAACGACTCTCTACTACCACATATTCGTTCGGCAACACCCCGCGTACTGTTCCTTCGTATGCTTTATGGGGAGGTGTGTGCCTCCAAGGTGTGCAATATAGCTGAACATATGGACACTGATGCACATACGTAGAAGAGGAGGTAAGAGACAGTGCTTGTGAGTGGGGCGAGATAAATGCGTACGTTTACACGCCTACGCGACGTAGGAGCTTCACGAATGTCTACGCACGGACTGACAGAAAAATTTCCATTCCTTCCCTACGTAGAGACATGGACACACACCTCTCTACATAGTGTGAATGTGTAGACATCTTCGCATAAGCCTTTGTTTGTATATGCAAATGTTTGTACACACTACGGTCTGAGATGTGCATACATACGCGTAGCACCGGTTTCCGTCAGCGTTGTGTAGATGTGTTTTTGCAGAGCAGGCTTTTTGCGGCTTTGCGTGGTTCTGAGTACCCGAAGAGAAGAGATGCACAGCTCTTAGCCGAAGTGCTGCGAAGCAGGGTGTTGCTCCCACCTTCCTCACGCTTTTGCATATCGGTAGGTGCGACACTGTCCACTTTGCAAAGGCTGCCACCAGAACTGATGTTCCAAGGCGTTCCGCCGCTGCCATCAAAGCCAGCCGAAGAAATGGTGCTGGACTTGCTGCAAATTCTGCGTTGCCGCCGCTGCTGGTACTGATTGACCTGCATACTGCTTCTTAGCAATGTCTGCCGCTGCGGTATGCTGCAGAGTTCTGATGAAGCTTAAGGTTTAGGACGTGAATGACGAAATTTTTGCGCAGACACAGGCAAACATGTATAGGTAGAAACCTATCACAACAGCTGCTACGATCTTAACGTCCTGCTGGAGTTGCTGGGCTCGGAGTCACTGTGGCCTTGTTGCGCGGCGCGCTACTAAGCTGTTGCAGTGTTGCCGGCTGTCGGTATTGCGATTAGAGGAACTCATTGCGTCGTCCCAGCTGTACTTCCATTCGTAGTACTACCACGTATCTTCACCAGCGCATATTTCTTGTTCTACGTTGCGCAGCTCTATGTTGCTGGAATACTTCTTATTCGCTAGAGCCTTTATAAGCTATATATTTGCCGTTACTTATTAGCGCTGCTGTACATCATTTGGGCAGCGAGGCACGGAACTCTACCGTGTGTACTGACTACATCAGAGAAACACTTCTGGACAGCATTATTGCTGTCACTGATATTATTGCCACTGCCACACGCAACAGTCCTCGGGTTAGTACTGATTAATGTTTCGGAGTACTCTTTCCAGCATATTTGCTACATGCTAAAGTGTTTCTTTCTTCACCGTTGGGGCGTCCTCTCTTATCGGCTGTGTAGGTTCTGGTGCTGCTACTGTCAGTGTACAGCCAGAGTACCCACTGATGCGGTTACTAAAAGATGGAATACACTGGTCGTTACTATAATAGCTTGTAATTCGTGTCACCAGACAATTATGTAACTACCATGGAAATGAGTCTCTCGTGCGCACCTCGGCGTTATACGGCCGAGCCTCTCAAGTAAACCTGAGGGACTATTCACCGCTATGAGGCTGCACGTTCACGCAGAACGGCAGACCTGACAGCGAGATTGCTGCGGTTATGGAACACCAGCACAGCGATACGTGTCCACAACAGAGGAACCAAGTACGGCTGCTGCGCCGCTGTTTCTGCAATTGCGCTGGTTCTCCGATTACGCTTCCTCTCTAATGTAGCTGTTGTGAACATGCTGCTACGACTACGACACCCAGTAGTCTACACATCACTGCTGACGCATGGTGCACTACAGACTCAGCAGCACGTTTACCCTGCTGCTGCTGCTGCTGCT
>NW_021150020.1:5715-6003 GCF_002837175.3 Physeter macrocephalus
TCCTGTTAATTCCAACTATTACTGTCACTAGAGTTGGTTAAGTACAACGCGGTAATGAGGAGGACTGCGGTTGCCTCCAAGCAGCGGCAATGAATAGTAGTGATGTGGCATGCCTTCTCGTATTTCATCAGTAGGTTGCTGCTGTGCAGCGATAGTTGCTGCGGTGTGACAAGCCAATATGTTTTGGTAAGGCATATATTGCTGAGGCAGAAGCCACCACCGTGGCCCGCCATAGTGAGCTTTTTGGCCCCTCCTTCCCGTTAAAACAGAAGAATTCCCACTGTGGAC
>NW_021150025.1:0-158 GCF_002837175.3 Physeter macrocephalus
TGTGTTCGTTGACTAATTAGATATGAATTTTTCCCACGCGGCAATTCTGTGTGCATGCCAGCATAGAAAACCCCAACTCTTCAGGCGCAGACGCAGCTGGGTGACACATAACGGAACTCCTACGGAATGTAGAACCTGGAAGAGGGCAGGTCAACGAA
>NW_021150025.1:4565-6002 GCF_002837175.3 Physeter macrocephalus
CCCACTTCTTTTTTACCGAACTTCGCGTATCAGCTCTCCACTTCGGCCTTTTTGCCACAGCAGTACTCAGGTTCGATGTGAACAGTGTGGGCCAGCTTCAACCTTTCTGTTCAAGCAGTCGGTGAAATCGCTGAAGTACAAGTCTTCCGCACGCGCGGACGGTGGATCCCCAACTTCCTTGTGCGGCAGAAACGTCTGGAGATGGTCGCGACGATGAGTAGGCTTGATGCTCTGTTGATACATCCTTTTCCTTTACACAGAATAAGGTACTCACAAGTGTACAGCAAAGGGAGAATCAACAGGACAAGTAGCTAGGATAATTCCTCTTTAATTGGAAATGGCGCGATACTGCAAGTACGCGTGATTGTCGCTACTTGTATGCTCGAGTAGGTTCCGGGTCTCAACTCCTACCATCGGGAGACACACATATGAGAACAAAGCTCATGGAGCTCACTAGTTGAAAGAGGGGGAATGAACTTTGGCAGGAGGTGTACGTACTTGTCTCCTTTCATAGGGAACTAGTTCAGTTGTGAATGTAACAGCAAACACGTAAGGCTCAGCAGCTATCTCCCATATCCACTTCGTTTGGGGGCTTATGCGTACGTCTACATTTACGAGTAGCAGCCCCACCTGCGAGGTTTAGGTGCGTTTAACGTGTTGATATCCGCAAAGCGAACGACACAACGGAAATCGGGTACCTGCTATCTACGGTTCACACAGGAGTGCAGATGCGCAACCACACGGTGCGGGGTGTCCGCAGCCATCACCTTCGATGTCTGCAGGTCCCTTTTTTCTTTGCTCACCTCTGCTTTCCGCCCCACAGACTACACCTGAACAGACGTACGTGTATAAGGTTATACAGGGAGAAGCAACACAAGCTCGAGGATCCGCACGTGCAGAAATACGCGTGTGGAGAGTGAGACTTTTACTTCTAACCGCCTTTCCAGCATTACTTCGCTCTGGACGCGTATGTTTGCACAGTACGTACACGGAGCTCTATGCATATGCATCACTCCTTTTACCTAGCATACAGGTATGAACTTAGGAGACATCACTAGGCAGGAGGATAAAACAGGACGGAAGAGCAAAACACCGTCGCATCCGCACATTAAGGAGCTTCTGAAAAATACGCCTATGTAGATACAGAGCCGAGTCCGCCTCTTCTACGCCTTGCAGTAGAATTGGCGGTCGCGGCCAGAGCCTTCAGCGGGAGGGAGCATACTCTTTACAACAGCTTTGCAGAATCGCATTCCGAAGCCACTTATAGGCAAACGTGTTCAACAGGGAACCTGCGAGAGGGAAGGGAAGGGTCTACTATTTGTAGGAACGTAGTAGGCAGTTGAATGCCAAGGATCCCTTTTTCCAGTATTTATTCTTGTCAGCCAAAAACATGTCTGTATAAAGATGGCATCGGCACAATGGAGCGCGGTGGTGCAT
>NW_021150026.1:0-2567 GCF_002837175.3 Physeter macrocephalus
CAGCCCAAATCGAGTATGCCTCTTTGTGTTTTCCAGGGACAGTGCAAATGATGTCAACTTGCATGTTTCCAGCTGAGGGGCGACGTACACATTCTCCATTGGAAATCAGCCCATGCCTTCAGTGTGAGAGGCCTCTACGCCTCTTGCTTTGGCAGCCGAGGGTTAGGGTCAGCTCTGAAAACCTTCCAAAGCGCAGAACCATAAAATCTTTGAACCACAGAGCAGGGGCAGCACAGAAAAATGACTTCGCTTTTGGCCTGAGAATACCCACTGCCCAGCGCTTCTTTGGTGTACACACGTGGTTGAGGAAGGATGTTGATATCGGCACCGTGATAACTTCCCCCGGTCCACGGAGTGTGAGCAGCAGTAGACTAGCCGTACATCTCACTCGAGTTTCCTGTGTAAGCTGTACAAGGCAAACTCCCTGCTGGAATCCCTGGGGTGGGGGATTTGGTGGGGCTTAAGTACCCTCCAGGGAAAAATCGACGCTTGGGACACTTGGCTGGTATCCTGGTTAATGTTCTGTGCGTCCACTGCGCAGCTGTCCTCTCTAAGCGGGTACCGAAGGCTTTTTTGAAGAGTTTCCTGAGAGTGTCGGAAACAGGAAAGTAGCCGACAAGCCCACGAGGATACCAATTCTCTCAAGCAAAATGCTACCGGCCTCAGACCCTTGGCTTCTCTTTCGTACATGAAACAACCCTGTGCTTTGAAAGTTCTTTCATCCAGCTTGCGAGTCGAACTTGCACTGGATCTTAGGATTCCAAGCGTTTCCATGCCGTCACCATGTGCAATTCTTAGGCTTATGACGGCAGCGTGTCTGGAAACGCTAAAATGGAGCTTAAGAATGCGGGCTTTTTAGCTCCCTCCGCCGAGAAACCAGCTCCTCCGCATCCTCTGTCCTTAGCTCTTTCATTGCAGAATATCTGTAGGCAGCCTCCTTCCTCCCCGACGGAAGAGAAACACAGAATTGCCCGAAAGGGAAGAAACCTTCTGAGTCCAGCTGAGAGGCAGTGTCTCCCCCTCAACATTCCCACAGAGCTGAGCGCAGGGTATGGGATGGAGAGAGGGAGAAAGACAGCCGTAAGCCCGAGCTTTTCCACCACGTAGTATAGGCATCACCCTTCAAGCCCACGTAAATTACATAGAGAAAACACCTGGCCTTGGTGTGTTTTCCTGCGGTAAGGAAACTTTGCTTCCTTTCCTTAGGTGGCACATTGACTCCGGAGTGCCCTACTCCAAAGACACACGGTGTGCAGACCGATTGGTTGAGATCAGCCCTCGTGGCTCTTTCCCGGATGAAACCAACACGGAAAAGAGCCGATCCAAAGCTGGTGACGGTGGTGGCGTTCACTAGTCTACACTGCAAGAGCACTCTGAAGGAGAGGGGCTGCTGAAGTTCGGTAGCAAAGCCTTGTCATCCTAACAGGAGTCTTTAATTTTAAGTGGGTTCCAAAGGCCTTGATGCATTTTCTCCGTTACCTATAGTGGAGGCCTGTCACTTAGCAGACTCCCCCAACGGCCTGCTTCCCTGGCTGTGATACGAACATGCCGCCTGCTTTAGCCAAATGGGACAGCGTACCGTAAAGGAAAAACGCGTTGTGTAAAAGTTCTTGCCTAACCCTTGCCACAAGCAAAAGCATATTGGCCTTTGGTCAAAGGCTTACTCCACAAGCGTAACACGTTTGGTCTCATGTAGCCTCTGGGGCACTAGGTTACCCGGCTAGGAATCAAACCTCAGGAAAGTTACTCAGGGGGCTGCCCACTGCCAATTATTTCACCAGGCAGCCCAATCGAGTACATCGACTTGTATTTTATTTTATTATTATTTTTTAAACATCTTTATTGGAGTATATCTCTTTTACAATGGTGTGTTAGTTTCTGCTTTACAACAAAGTGAATCAGTTATCCATATACATATGTTCCCATATCTCTGCCCTCTTGCGTCACCCTCCCTCCCACCCTCCCTATACCACCACACTAGGTGGACAAAAAGCACAGAGGTCATCTCCCTGTGCTATGCGGCAGCTTCCCTCTAGGTATCTAATTTACATTTGGTAGTGTATATATGTCCATGCCACTCTCTCACTTTGTCACAGGTACCCTTCCCCCTCCCCATATCCTCAAGTCCATCCCCTAATAGGTCTGTGTTTTATTCCCGTCCTACCAGTAAAGTCTTCATGACATTTTTTTCCTTAGATTCCATATATATGTGTTAGAATACGATATTTTTTTGGTACTCTTGACTTACTTCACTCTGTATGACAGACTCCAGTTCTATCCACCTCATTACAAATAACTCCGTTTCATTTCTTTTTGTGGCTAATATTCCATCGTATATATGTGCCACATCTTCTTTATCCATTCATCTGTTGATGGACACTTAACATGCTTCCATGTCCTGGCTATCGTAAATAGAGCTGCAATGAACATTTTGGTACATGACTCTTTTTGAATTATGGTTTTCTCAGGGTATATGCCAGGTAGTGGGATTGCGGGGTCGTATGGTAGTTCTATTTGTAGTTTTTTAAGGAAACTCCATACTGTTCTCCATAGTGGCTGTATCAATT
>NW_021150026.1:3448-6001 GCF_002837175.3 Physeter macrocephalus
TTTTTTTTTTTTTCTCTGATTGCTGTGGCTAGAACTTCCAAAACTATGTTGAATAAGAGTGGTGAGAGTGGGCAACCTTGTCTTGTTCCTGATCTTAGTGGAAATGGTTTCAGTTTTTCACCATTGGGAACAATGCTGGCTGTGGGTTTGTCATATATGGCCTTTATTATGTTGAGGAAAGTTCCCTCTATGCCTACTTTCTGCAGGGTTTTTATCATAAATGGGTGTTGAATTTTGTCAAAAGCTTTCTCTGCATCTATTGAGGTGATCATATGGTTTTTCTCCTTCAGTTTGTTGATATGGTGTATCACGTTGATTGATTTGCGTATATTGAAGAATCCTTGCATTCCTGGGATAAACCCCACTTGATCATGGTGTATGATCCTTTCAATGTGCTGTTGGCTTCTGTTTGCTAGTATTTTGTCGAGGAATTTTGCATCTATGTTCATCAGTGATATTGGCCTGTAGTTTTCTTTCTTTGTGACGCCTTTGTCTGGTTTTGGTATCAGGGTCATGGTGGCCTCATAGAATAAGTTTGGGAGTGTTTTTCCCTCTGCTATCTTTTGGAAGAGTTTGAGAAGGATAGGTGTTAGGTCTTCTCTAAATGTTTGATAGAATTCGCCTGTGAAGCCATCTGGACCTGGGCTTTTGTTTGTTGGAAGATTTTTAATCACAGTTTCAATTTCAGTGCTTGTGATTGGTCTGTTCGTATTTTCTCTTGCTTCCTGGTTCAGTTTTGGCAGGTTGTGCATTTCTAAGATTTGTCCATTTCTTCCAGGTTCTCCTTTTTATTGGCACACAGTTGCTTGCAGTAATCTCTAATATTCTTTTGTATTTCTGCAGTGTCAGGTGTTCCATCTCCTTTTTCATTTCTAATTCCATTGATTTGAGTCTTCTCCCTTTTTTTCTTCATGAGTCTGGCTAATGGTTTATCAATTTTATTTATCTTCTCAAAGAAGCAGCTTTTAGATTTATTGATCTTTGCTATTGTTCCTTCATTTTTTTTCCTTTTATTTCTGATCTGATCTTTATGATTTCTTTCCTTCTGCTAAATTTAGGGGTTTGTTTGTTCTTCTTTCTCTAATTGCTTTAGGTGCAAAGTTAGGTTGTTTATTCGAGATGTTTCCTGTTTCTTAAGGTATGATTGTATTGCTATAGACTTCCCTCGTAGAACTGCTTTTGCTGTATCCCATAGGTTTTGTGTCGTCGTGTCTCCATTGTCCTTTGTTTCTAAGTATTTTTTGATTTCCTCTTTGATTTCTTCTGTGATCACTTCGTTATTAAGTAGTGTATTGTTTAGGCCTCCATGAGTTTGTATTTTTTACAGATCTTTTCCTGTAATTGATATCTAGTCTCGTAGCGTTGTGGTCGGAAAAGATACTTGATACGATTTCAATTTTCTTAAATTTACCAAGGCTCGATTTGTGACCCAATATATGATCTATCCTGGAGAATGTTCCATGAGCACTTGAGAAAAATGTGGATACTGTTGTTTTTGGATGGAATGACCGACTTGTATTTTAAACGGGCAGAAGAAACGGTGTCAACAGTGTGCCTCCAGCTGCTGGGTGACGTCCACATTTTGTCCATGAGATACAAGCCCTTCCTTCAGGGTGAAAGGCCCCTACGCCTCTTCACATTGGCAGCACAGAGGTGGCACCAACTCTGAAAAACTTCCAGAGGCAGAGTGTCACGGAACGTGTGAACCACCAAGCAGGGACCGCACACAGCTAGGTCTACTCTGTCGGTCTGAGAACAGCAACTGCAAAGCGCTTCTTTGCTGCATACTCGTGGCAGAGGTCCGTGATGAATTCTTCTCTGTGATGAAACCTTCTCCAGGAAATGGAGAGTGCGCGCACGTAGATTTACCCTACACCTCATCCTTGTTTCCTAAGAAAGTTGTACTAGTACAAGGCCAAACTCCGTGATGGAATCTCTGTGTGACATAAGTATTCTCCAGGGAACGATCGCTGCTGGACAAACTGTGCTGGTATCTAGGGAAATGGTCTGTGCCTCCACTGTGCTGCTGTTCTCCCTAAGCGGTTTTCCGAAAACGGCTTGGAAGAGTTTCCTGACAGTATCGTTTCTGCAGAGCAACCGACAGGCATACGAGGATACTAATTCTGGAAAGTAAAAGGCTACCTGCCTCAGCCACTTGGACTCAGTGTTGCACAGGAGAGGACACTCCGCTTTGGAGGTTCTTCCCTCCAGCTTGCCAGTTGCACCTGCAGTATGGCCTAAAATTCCCAGGGTTTCCATGCCGTCACAAGGTCTATACCTCACGCCTAGGAGGGCCGAGCGTTCCGCAGCTTAAAAAGAGTCCGTCAGCATTCTGGCGATTTGGGCTCCCTCCATGAGCAACCAGCTCCTCAGCACACTGTGTTGTTAGTTCTTTCATTTCAGAACCTCTGTGGGCAACCTCACTCCTCGCCCACGTAAGAGACACACAGACTTGCCATTAGAGGAGGAAGGCTTCAGAGTCCAGGAGGGAGAATTGTCGCTCCCACCCAGCATTCCTACATGGAACTGAGCCCAGGTGCTGGAGATCGTGAA
>NW_021150028.1:0-277 GCF_002837175.3 Physeter macrocephalus
GCAAAGCAAGCCGCTGATCGGGAAGTACACGGGTTTGGACAGAAAGCTGAGCTCCTTCGAAGAAACCTCCGTCTGTAAGTACATTGCTGGGAATACTGATGCTTCTCCTGCTGTATGTGCTGCTGCTGCTGCTGGCCATGCTGCCGCTTCTGTCTGTAATGCTGCTGCTGTTTATACTGCTGGTGCTGCGTTTCATAGTGCTGCTGCTGTTGCTGCTCCGTTGTAATGACGCTGTTAGTCTTGAGCGAGGGACTCCTGTTGCTGTCGTTGCTGGTGT
>NW_021150028.1:5579-6000 GCF_002837175.3 Physeter macrocephalus
GTATGCGGTGTACATAATTACGTATATACGTTGGATTGTATAGACGTGTACAAAAGTGCATTAGGTTTTTTGTGCATCCCAACATCTTGGCGTCTCGTTGAGTCTGTGTGTTTGTGCGTGGGTATATCTACGTATATACATGCCTACACCGAAAGATGCTGTGGCTGCTTTCTTGCGGTGCCCGTATCAGGAGGCATTCCGTTTGCTTTTTGTCGTTGCCCGGGGCTAGGAGGGGCGCACTGGTTTTGTGCAGTGTTTGGACAATTACGGTGTGCATGCGCGTACAGGCAGAGAATTATGTACCTCGGTAGATGTGTGTATATGTAGTTCGGATGTATATGTGCACTTATATACCTAGATACTTCCACATGTGTATGTGTGTCTGGCACTTTCTACGTATACATCTATGTGTGTACGCTTC
>NW_021150030.1:0-153 GCF_002837175.3 Physeter macrocephalus
ATCACCACTGTCAATCATCCTTTTGATCGGGTCATGCAGTTGTACGATCCGTTTCCGCTGTACTCGCTGTTGTCGGGATAGGAAAGCGGATTTTTCGTTTGGGTTGCAACTTCTGGTGGAAGGTCACTTCGGCAGTATCGTACACTTAACGTC
>NW_021150030.1:4927-5998 GCF_002837175.3 Physeter macrocephalus
TGCTACAACAGTGCAACATGGTCCAACAGATATGTTAAATAGTTTAACATGAGCATTATAGCGACAAGAGTCATCCAACGAAGGCACCTACATATAAATTGATCAAGTCCTCTTGACATCTAGTATCGCCGGTGCGACCGCTAAGCAGAGCCCCATACAACCGATTCTGTGAACAACGACGGCAATGACGCTTCCGCAGAGCGGCGTTTCGCGGCACACTTGGCAAATAGGTAGGACGAAGATGGCGGTTCTCTTGTCACTGTCACGTAAACGGTCGGCTGAACTGACATGAAGTCTGCTCATAAATTCTTACAACTGACTAATTGCTGATGGAGCTAAAAAGTTGAATAGTTCCCCACGCTGGCTGAGTACGGTGGATTATATTCATGTGCACACAGACGTAAACGTATACGTATATGCATTTAGAGCTCCTGAATCCCTCAAGAGAAATAATGCAAGATATAGGTTTCCGCAAATGGGCGTTCGCCTAGGGATACTCTGACTCCATTCTCTTATTCGGCTTCTTTGTAGTGTCACGTGCAGACTTCGACCGTAAAAATTCCACTGCTCGTACAGGACACCCACGTCGATGCATCACATTTCTGTCTGCTTCGTCAGTGCCCAGATTTGTCCGTGGGGCTTCGTAACCTGCCCTCGGCTAGAAAAAGCATTTCGAGCGCCTGCAGTTGAGACAAACTGGTAAGCAGGCTCGCGTGTGCGAAATTGTAGTGCGCTGCACGCCAAACTCGAAAGACCGATGTCCACCAACTCGTAGTGAAATCTCTTATTTCTACCTTTTTCGCACGTAGTTGAGCAGTTCCACTTCTATACCGCCGTTCGAAAACCTTGCGACAGACCGCCATTTCAGTCCTCCTTGACTGCTGAATATTTTCGCAGCTGCATGGACACGTAGACAGCAAGACAAGTCAGCCACCAGGGGGCAGGCAAGCCTTTCATGCTTACGTGCGATTATACCTGGTAAATTCGCACCGGGCGTTTGACAAGCACTCTGCGGAATATGTAGTGTGCTGTACGATACCATGATTTACCTGCGGAATAAGCATGTGTGAC
>NW_021150033.1:0-1361 GCF_002837175.3 Physeter macrocephalus
TCCAAGGAAGAAGGGTCTGGAGGCACTGTATTTCATAGTAAAGATCCTTGCGCAGTAGAGGAACAGCGTATGCATTCGCGGACCTCTCTTACTGCAAGAACGCCTGTAGAGACGCGCATACGTTTTGTGTGGCGTTTCATTCGTTGTAGTGGTGTTGCATGTGTGGGAGAGTAGAAGGAGCATTTTACTACTGGGAAGGGGAGGCCTACGTTTTTCAATGTCACCCATTTCTCCTCGCGCAGCAGGTGCCGCCGCTGTAGCAAATGTACTACATGCTTCTTGTCACTGTTCGTTCCTGGCGTTGCTGCCGCTGCCACAGCATAAACGGAACGTCTCTGCTGCTGGTGAGTCACTCCACTGCTGCTGTGAGTATTGAACTGCCGGCCTGAAGTGCCGCACGCGTTTCGATTGTCTTGCTGCCGTTGATGTCAAGAAACACAGTGGGAAACGTCCACCTTAGGGGAACCATAGAATATACATATATGCAGCCTCATGCTTCTTATCTACTACCATGAGGTCCCGGAGCTCCTCGATACGGCCACCTGGTGCCGTAGAGTGGTGTCGGGGACAGGACGTTTTTTGCTGCTGCTGCTGCTGCTATTGCTGAAGTAATGGCTTGTATCGCTGCCGAAGTTGGGCATCTGCTGTGTTAGTGCGGCGGGTGCTGCTCTGCCTTGTGCTGCTGTGCCACTTGTGCTGCTGCTGCGGGCCCAGTGTGCTTGGAGTCACTCCTAGTACATGTGCGACTCTGCAGTGGGTGCTGCAGCTACACAGCCGCTGTCACAACTGTTGCTGTACGGGGATACTGCAGCTACGGCTGCTGTTGTGACCGCTACCACTCTGGCTGCTGATATTTTTCTTGAAGTATTTCCCCTGTCCTAGGGTGCCATGCGGCATCCGTGCGGTCCAGCGCTTTCCTTGGAGAGTTCGTTCGTCTTCACTCCTGTGTGCCATCGTGTAAATAGTCCTGCTCGTGTACAACCCTTTTGGACGGTAGGGTGTTTGCTGTTGGAGGTGTTGCAGGACCTTCGCCAGCAAACGGATCTGTTGCAGCACCGGTGAATTTCCCGCTGCAGAAGCAGATGCCCGGGCACCCGGTGGCCTGTGCCGTTGCCGGTCAGTCCTCAGCAGGGGGGCTGTGTGGGTCTGGCGGACCGGGCTTTCCACCGCCGCGAGCGGGAGCGGCTGCTGTTGGTGGTGGCGGCACTGGCAGTCATCATGCTCCAGGGCACGCGGCGCCAGCTACAGCGTCCACCGGGGGCACGACCAGCAGCAGTGACCCCGGAGGGGGGGGTGGGCAGGGCCTCTTCAGTCGCTGCATCTGCAAGGGAGCAGCAGGGGGATCGTCATCCCGGGGGAGG
>NW_021150033.1:1395-3538 GCF_002837175.3 Physeter macrocephalus
TTATTCATATTAGTGATAGGTGGACGTGTGTGCACTGTTCAGATGCATGTCATAGAGTGGCCCGGTCAAGCGCAGCGCTGCTGGCGTTGACCTCGTCAAGTGGAGCGGTCGTACACACACTCTATGCTAAAGGTCACTCGTATTGGACAAGTGTGCGTACCCATAATCACGTACGTATGTACATGGGTTTGCATACGTACCTTGTAGATATGCAGAGAGATGGTGACGGCCTTGAATTTGATGTCTTTCGAAAATGCCGCATAGCCACTTGCAGCACGCCTATGTTATCTCGTGGTTAAATGCGTTGAATTTTTTTATGCATATATATATATATATATGTTATCCCTGTGTGTATGAATGGAATACACTTGGGCACTTGAACACGTTAATATGTATGTGTGTGTGTGGGTGGGTGCATGCTGCGGTGCGTTGGCGCCGCCTGATGGTGAGCTACTCTTCCGTAAGTGCTAGGCTTTTGCCGATTCTCCACTATATCTGTTGTGAAGCAGCTTCTGTGGGGTTTCCTCATGTTGTGCTGCCCGATATCTCTTGCTGTGGTGTAGGTGTCGTGACCAGCCACCCGCGTATCTGTCGTCGTGTTGCTGGAATGCCGCCGTTGGTGCGTGGCTTACGTGAATCGATGTAGTTTTCCGCTGCTGGTCCACACAGTTACATGTGTCGTTGATGTCATTCACAGCTGTAGGGGTATTTATTGCACCACATCGGGTTAGACATATGTACATATATTTATATGTTCCTGCGTGTGGCTGTGCCTTTGTGCTCACTCCCCCTCGGGCGTGCTCCTGCATCTCGTGCTGCTTTTACAGCAGCTAGGTAAATAATGCGCAGTCACGACCCTGTGCGTCGCAAGATACCTGGTTGCTACTGACGCTGCGCTGCTGCGTCTGCTGCTGTCATGCTGCCTTTTGGCTGCTGCTACTCGTGTGCGATATGCTGTTTGAGACTTCGACGTGCTCTGGTGGTCTTCAGTGTCGTTGTGATATGGCTGCCACCCTGCTGCTGTGGCTGTCCTGTCCGCTCTCTCGCAGCATGTCAGCTGCTACCCCGAAGCCACTGGCCTTGCGGCTCAGAAGTTCGTTTGTTGGACATGCCGGATGAAGCGTCTGGACCCTTTCTATCCGGTGGTAGGTTGTGCAACTATTGCTACTGCTGCTGATGCTGCTCCTCACGTTGTCGTTACTAATTTTGTTGCTGCTTCCCACGTCGTTGCTTTTATGCTGCTGCCGATCGCGGTGCTGATGTTGCTCTGGCCTTTGCAGCAGCTGCTGCTTATGTTATTGAGGTGTTGCTGTTTCGCTGCCGAGAACAGCTGCTGCGCGTTGTTTTCACGGGGACAGCAGACGGTGCACACACCTAGCGCAGTAGCATCAGCAAGACACTGACAGATTTTTAGTGTGCTGATGTGGCTTGTGGAGTCCACACCCGCGTGCGCACTTTCATGTACAAAAGGCGTCCAGCTGGGTACACATGAAAGAGCTAAACAGAGAGTTTAATGCCAGCGTATCTGTTGAAATAAGCATACGTGAGACTACTGACAGCGTAAACAAGCTCGTGTACTTGCTGAGGTGTGGCTTGTTGCATAAACTTTCAGCAGTCTCCCGTGTATGTACTGACATCATCGTGTGTGATAGAGGTGTGCTAGGCCAGTATGTCAGTTTGTGCAAGCCTGCTCTAGCAGGTGTTTGCAAGAAGTCGGAACCTATTCTCCTGCTTGTACAGTGGCGTCGTTGACGATTACAGGCGGTTCAACTGGCGTACAAGTATGTATGTGTGTGTATCTCAAATACGTGCTAACATTGCAAGCGTAGATTTGTTGAAGAGTTGTAGCTGCAGAGCTCCTTTTTCGACAAGGTTGGATGCTTGCGCCGCGTGCAGACGGCATGCAGAAGCGTACGCGGCTCTCTGTATAAGCAGGCGCTATTATCGAGGCGACGTTCGTTCCCAGTCAGATAAACTGTATTGGCATGCAGAACAGAACCATGTCACACGTACATGTATATATGTGCCTGTAGTCATGGAGATGCAAGGGTACCAAAATTGGTTTCTATTCAAAGCAGCCCTGCACAAGGTGTACTGGTCAACGGCGTTCCCGCTTCTGAATGTTTCACAGTTGCGTATGGGG
>NW_021150033.1:5181-5997 GCF_002837175.3 Physeter macrocephalus
TGTGTTTCGGTGTGAAGGCAAGAATGAAACCACCGTGCCTAGCAGGCGCTGCTGTATTACGTGACGTTGTCGTGGACGGAACGAAAGGCAGGAGCTTGCTCTTCAGTGAAAAAGCCGAGTTCAGCGGTGTCCGTGGTACATGAGGAAGTGGGGGGAGATACGGTGGTGGATGTATTGTGTGGAACAGGATAACGTAACGTGAAGGAAAAAGGGCTTCAGTTTATTTGTCTCTCAGTAGGAGCCACTCGCAGGAGTAAATTGTACCTGCACTGGCGCGTTTAACTATTTTGGGCCGCAGACCCACAGGTGGCATGCAAAATTATAGGTGGAGTGAGGGAGGATATGTAGGAAGATGTGTGTGTAGGAGATGAAGGCTTATAGTTGCATGCACACCAGCGGATATGTGCCTACGTGTGTGTGCGTGCGCTCAGCTTGCCCACATACGTAAACATTTCTGGGCATGTAAGAAACGACCCCTGATCTCGGCTGTGCCAGGAAGAGAACTTCGTGTGTAGTGGATAGTTCGGAGCCCTATGGATTTCCTGAGGAAAAGCGACTTTATAATTAGTAACGGTGTGCTGTAAGAATTGTTTGTGTGAAAGTTTAGCAAATATTGCATTCCTATCATCGTTGTGAAGCATCTTTTCGTTCCGCAGCAAGAGCCGCGTATTGCTGGTTATGCTGAACCTTTTCAGATAACTCAGTTCCTGAAAAACGGGAAGAATAGATTGGAATTCTGGTGGACAAATTACGAGGAACCGAAGGCTTTTCATTTGGCTGTTCTCCTCTGCACGTATTCATCGCCGGAGGCCCTTG
>NW_021150034.1:0-460 GCF_002837175.3 Physeter macrocephalus
ATAAAATGGAGAGAAAGAGAAAGACGGAAGCTACACTGCTGAAGGTCCCTCCTTTCTACTAAAGGTGTGTACACAAGTAGAAAAGCACGCAAAAACGGAAGACGTGCATTACCATCCTAACGCGGATCCCATTTCCAAACGTTCTGTAGCGTCACAACAACTAAAGGTACATGCGCATGCAAGACACACGAAAAGTGAAGTGGACGCTGCAGCAGCACTCCTCGTGCTAGCGAAGACATAGCAGAAAGGAAAAGGAAAGCTGTGTGGGAAAGATAATTGACGTCACGGAGTTCTTAAAGGCAGACGTGGGGAATAGGTGTAGAGACGCGCCTGAAAGCAAAATTGAAAAAAAGTATACTGAAAGTTGTAATGAACTAATTAGAGGTCCGTTGCTGCCACGCGACGCACAGGTATACGACTCGACAGGGTCTTTTATCGGGACTCCGCCGCGAAAACATGT
>NW_021150034.1:5668-5997 GCF_002837175.3 Physeter macrocephalus
AGAAGTCCGCCCAAGTCAAAGCCGAAATTTTCCAAGAGTCCTCCGAGAAAAACTGCAACATATATCTTTATATACAGGTCATTCACATCATATATGTATATTTGTACGGACGCCTCTTGTTTATTTACACATACATATGTGTCCGTGGAGAAATTTGGAGACACAAAGGTGTGTAGACGGATTCTACCGGGGCGTTAAATTGATCTGAAGCTGAAGTACGTGTGTCTGTATATACATTCACATAAACACCTACGCAAGTCGTACAAAGAGAAAGAGAGAGATATGAATACACATGCTCTTGCCGCGTGAACCGTCCCTCCGATTTACAA
>NW_021150035.1:0-729 GCF_002837175.3 Physeter macrocephalus
TGCTGCTTCGTAACAGGTGTAAACGGCTGCGCGCGTGCATACACGTGAGCAGCCAAGTGTACTGTCCACGTTTGTGTACGTACATGTACCCTGTGTGCGTGCCCAGTATCAGGCGCGAGGAGGCGAGGACGAAGGGGATTTTCTCAAACATGGACGTCCATTGTTGGGTATGCTTATTTCTCCGGCCGCTCCGGGCTTGCGATGTACTACCCTCAAAAGGGAAGTGTGGCTGACATTTGACGCAGAAGAAAGAATTGATATCCCACGTCACACTGCATTCCGACGAAGAAGTAAAGCTGCCGCGGAGAGCTGGCTCTTGTCTGCGCCGTTGTCACTAAACGACGCGAATGAGTACCAGAGACCTGCATGCGCGCGTGTGTGAAACAGGAGTGAGCATTAGGTGACAAGAAGACGTAGCACGTGCACGCTTACGTGGTGCTGCCTGTGTACGTAATACGTATGTAAGGACGGTGCACGAAGGGAGGACTACGTAGCGCTCAAAGCCTTGCGAGCATGTGTGTTGCGCATTTTGTAGTTTTGTGGGGTGTGACTCGACTAAGCGAGCAGAAAAGGACGACTCTACGCGAGTGCAAGACTTCTGCTTGTCCCGTCATTTGAAACGACCCTGCGGAGTCGAAAAGACTATTACCACTTTGCTTGCACGCTTCTGGACTGCCAGGATTTATATCTTGCATTAACAAAAAGAAAGAACGTTGTAAAGCACAGCCA
>NW_021150035.1:5660-5996 GCF_002837175.3 Physeter macrocephalus
AAGTGGACGAGGGGGAGGTGACACGGCTGCGCGTGGCCCTATGCCACACCGAAAAAACAATCGGAGAAATACACACCACTACTGACGCATGTGACGCTGTGTGGGAGTCCGTCGTCACTCCTTTCCCCCAAAAAATGAAATTTTCAAAAATAAGAGAAAGGGGGATGGGTAGACAGGAAAGGTAGTGTGAGCAAAGAAAACGGGCAAAACGATGATGATTTACGCGTATAGTTCAGCTTGAAATAGAGAGGAATGTGCGCTTCAAAATGCATGAAGACGCTTATTAACGATGCGGGAAATGACCAACTACTTCCCCAACGTCCGCGACTTAATCTT
>NW_021150036.1:0-305 GCF_002837175.3 Physeter macrocephalus
CAGAACACAGCCCATTTAAGTTTGCTGTTGACAGAATCCGGCCTACCTCCTCTAGATCGTCACAATAATGGAATTACCAAAATTTACTCTCTCCTGCTGTCCTCGGGGCAAATGTTACAGCCCCTGCTATCCATCATAATGCTATGCCTTCTGCTGGTGCTTCTGCCCGTCGTCCTGTGTCGCCGCTCGCCGTCCACAGGCGCCTGCTCCTTACTTCATCGAGCTGCTGCTCCCGCTGCTTCTTTTCCGGGAGTGCGGGTGCAACACCGTCTGCGATTCCAGTCTATATGGAAAAGAAGTGACTC
>NW_021150036.1:5711-5996 GCF_002837175.3 Physeter macrocephalus
CTGTCGGCCGCACCTGGTGACAGTGCTGCTGCTGCAGCCGGCGCGGTGAGGAACGGAGGGAAGCAAATTTCGTCTGCTGCAGGGGCAACAACAGAACAATCTTCATGCTGTCCGATGAAGAGGTGACCTCTTTCTCCGAATAAATAAGCACGACAGGCAAGCAATAAGGTGTTGTTGTCTTCAAGGGGGCTATGAGGACTTAATACTCGCACACGTTGCCTTGCGTGGTGGCTCTACCGGTCATTACTGCTCTGGGTGTGTGCCTGCTGTTACATCAAAAATGTT
>NW_021150037.1:0-167 GCF_002837175.3 Physeter macrocephalus
ACACACGTTGAAACAGGTGAAGAGTTTCACGTGAGACTTTTTCCCTTTCTCTACGTAATTGATGTCCCGTACGTATATGTACCTACACGCACGCAACTGCTCTCTTGGTTTACTTATGCCCACATACAAAACAGGTGCCCGTGCGAACGTCATCCTCTGTTATATTT
>NW_021150037.1:5218-5996 GCF_002837175.3 Physeter macrocephalus
AAGAGTGTAGTCTGCTGTTGTAACGCAGGTAACAGTGGTAGATCAGTAGCGTATGTCTCTAAAGCCTCATTCGAACAGGTGGCCTCGAAAATTGTGTCGAATACTGCTTTCGAAAATATATTCATCAGTTCAGCTTCCCTCCGCTTAAGGCGTGAGTGACATTTCTGCCGGAAGTACGCACGAATCCTGCCGTCATGGCGCATGCTGCGAAAGATGTGGTGTGGGCGACTACAAAGGTTCTTGGGGATTGACCATGTGAGATTCACCATCTGCCAAGCGGCGCGCTGAGTTATAGGCAGCCGCGCGGACTGTCACATACACTTGTATCCTGGACATACTCATTTTGCTTCCATGGGGAAGCTCTGCACCCGGCATTCAGTGCTCACTGCAACTGGCGTGGCCACAGAATGGTCACAAGATGAAAACGGAGTGCAGCCTGAAGCAGCTCGTACGACTCCATCTGCGCCGTCTAAGCGGTAGTCATGACCAGTAGTACAACAGAGGAAGTAGGTGAGGTTGCTCTGAAACTCAGCGCGAGGGTGTGCGCCAAGTACGCAGTTTAGAGATAGCAACAGGGGAAACGACTACACTTTGCTACGGGCATCGCTTGTGTCAAAACATATATCCACCTCAAAAGGCTCAGAAGCACAAGTAGAAAAGTGTAAGCAAAGAACCTGCACCTGATAATGCTTCACTTGCGTGCACAGACTAACACTTTTACTTTCGGAATGTGATATAGAGTAGACTGTGGAGAGCCTATGTTACGAAACAGAATGAA
>NW_021150038.1:0-544 GCF_002837175.3 Physeter macrocephalus
CGTATTTATATACATATATATATATATGTTAAAATAGTTACAGATTTCCAGTTAGTCTGTATACGTATGGACACATATATATGTATGCACTTAAACACAAATATTACGGTTACTTCGGGTCCGCTGGGATGCCTTATTTATGATAGATAAGGGATACTTACATGCGGATACATTTATACATACATGTATACGTCGATCCGTGGTGGTGATATCTGAATGGTGCAAGCTCCTGTTGCGGTTCCCGCATATCTTAGGACCACTGAGCAGTGTCCACGGATACGAGTATAACAGTTTTAGTTGTCTCCGATCGCGCTATCCACCGCCAACTACATGATCTTGCAGCCCTGCACTCTCTGTCAGTACAGCCACGCTTTCCTGCTGCTGCAGCTGCGACTGCAAAGAGGTAGATAAGCTTTTTCTTGTGTCCTGCCTACACTTTTTGTTACTCTGCGACTTTTTCATGCCCTTATATCCTTTTCACCCTCTTCCTGGCTTTCTCGCCTATTCTGATCTACGTGCCTAATGTCAGGGTTCTTCCGCCTTT
>NW_021150038.1:5634-5996 GCF_002837175.3 Physeter macrocephalus
CTCACGGCAGCGAAATTATTATACAGCAAAGAGGATACAACCCATAGCAGCAGCTGCAGCAGGGCGGCACACGGCTTAGTGGAGGCACATCTACAAAGAGGCATGGTATCAGCAAAGAAGAATAAGGCAAATTCCCTGCGGGCGGGCTTGGTGCTCAGTATCTTCTTCACAGCAGCTGGACCCCTCCCCGCCTTCCTCAGATGGGGAAAGCAACAGCAGCAGCAGCGAAATCTTGTGATGCAAGGACAGACGGGGTGGCATCAGCAGCACAGAAGGACGTTCTTACATTGTCTAACGGGACTGTATCCTCCGTACGAGGTGGCTGCAGTGACGGCTGTGGTGGCAGCGGGTCTCGCAACAGC
>NW_021150039.1:0-2363 GCF_002837175.3 Physeter macrocephalus
TGTGCAGGAAGTGCTAATTTGCGCAGTTACGAACTACCAACCAACTCCCCAGTTCCAACGTTGTCTCTCCAGAGCCGCTCTTACACGGTGTGACTCCGGCACTCCGACTCACATTCGTGGAGGCTAGAGCAACGTGTTCTGCCGGAATCCATCCTTTGTACTCACACAGCTTGCGCAATGATAGTTACGAGGCTCACCTAACGGTGTACGTATCTCCGCATCTCGTTTTCCCTCTAGTTGCCCTCATTATCAGGGACGCTGAAACGGCGTCTAGGGTACCTTTTTTGGTTGGCCCTATGCGGATTGTTGCCGTATCGACGTAGTTCATGCCCCGCATCCAACATACCAGTGCGTTATCTGAAAACACCAACGTTGCACGCGAGCTACGTAATTTTTGCCCCACAAGGAATTACCGGTGCTTTGCCGGGATAAACCAAGAATGCGACCAAGCTCCAGTATAAGCGCTGCTTACTGATAGTTGCGTAGACCCCAGCTGCTTGCCAGCACGCGAGCTACGTAATTTTTGCCCCACAAGGAATTACCGGTGCTTTGCCGGGATAAACCAAGAATGCGACCAAGCTCCAGTATAAGCGCTGCTTACTGATAGTTGCGTAGACCCCAACTGCTTGCCAAGTAAGCCTAGCAGCGGTCAATTGGTTCCTTGTGGTGCATGTGGCGAGTGAAATGCAATTTTTCATTTCGAGTGTTGTAGCTCTCTACAGTTCTACATGTGTGTACTTTTTTTTATATTCGCTAGAGATCTGTGTACACGTATATACGTATGTATTAGAGGACGTAAATAAATTGGGTCACAGACGTGATACGAACTCCCTTCTGCATGTTCCTTGTATACAACAGGCATCTATTACCAAATACATCAGGATAAGGGCAAATAGATTACCTATCATCTCATTTGCACATACATACACGTATGTACCTATTTTCGTGCGTACGTGTAAAGGAAGGAAGGCGGTTTCCGCGACTGTTCACAAAGGAATCACCGCAGTCGACGGGTCTGTGACAGCTGAGCCCCGTTTCGAAACGCGTGATGACACAGCAGCAAGCCTCTTCTTGAGAGTGCAATGTTTTGTCCAGCGTATTCAAGCACATTAAGGACAGTTTACTTGTTTCGCCTCCACAATTCCTCTTCGTACTCCTACAGTGCTTCCTGGTAAGACAGAAGTACCTGCTAGCACGTGACACTACCCCATTTAGTAGCAGCCCGTATTATTGTGATGAAGATTAATAGCACTTACGGAATTGCAGTTTAATACGTCATATTAATGTGGAATATGCCGTAGGAGAACGTGAGAGCAAGACATACGCACCAACGGCATTTAGTGACATTCCTAGTACATCGCGTAGTATAACAAATTGTATGTGTCGCTCGCTGGTCGTCTTAGACCTGCACCCGCAAAGACGGGTATCGAAACCGATAACTTCGCAGCTACCGTACCCGATAGAAGTAGTTAAAAGCAACATCGATGAGGAGTGTAGCTCCTTGCTTTGGATATCACGCTGAATAGACAAGAAGACAGCGCATCTATCTACTCAAGGAGGTACTCCTTTTAAGCACGCGCAAACGTAGAAGAACGGTAGCTATTACACCGTTACCAGAGACTAGCGCTTAGACTTCTGCGGCCTGCTCACATTTCTGTACCATATGCGCATCTTCAAATACTTATCTACATTTTTCGTCTTCCGTATGCCTGTGTCAACCGCTATGCCTTACTAAACTATCTTCCTAATGCATATAGTTCTACAGAATATAATCGTCTATATTTGGTTAGTTCTTCAAACGTTGCTTCCATTGTACTGCAGTGTCATGCGTAAAGTGTAGTGATCTCACAAGCTGCAGACGATTAGTCCGGAGGACTTCAGCGTATATGGACACGCGTACGTGTATTCATCCATCTGTAAATATTTATATATATGGTAACTCGTGTACATGACGACGTGCCGTTAGACACACCTGAGTTCTAGAGGCACAAAGTCCACTCACTTCAATAACCATTTTGACTGTAGCACAGGGAGGAACTGTTTTGCCGCTTCTTACTGAAACGTTTTCTGTTGTGATTAGGATTACTTCAAAGGCGCGTCGCTTACAGCGCGATGTGCTTGATAGGATTAGCAATGAGGAGTGTAAGGCACAATGGCAGCAGCTCATTAGAAATTGTCTCAGCATGACAATTGGTGTAACACTAGAGTAACGCTCCGCTAGATCTGCGACGCAATAATAGCATTTGATTATACAGTCCCCTGCAGACATTGACCCCACTAGAATACACGCTGTAAGCGTGATGCATGCAAGCTATTTCCAAACGTACTGCAGACAACAAATTCGACATGTGAGTTTGTGGGTA
>NW_021150039.1:2708-5414 GCF_002837175.3 Physeter macrocephalus
TGGAAGAAACCGGAGTTCTCTGTTCTTAGTGAGAAAAAAACAAGTCAAGCACGCATAAACATTTCTAATATAAAGGGGGGCAAACAAAAAAGACTGATTTTGGGGGAGTAATGTAGTGTAAGTTTACGTGTAAGTTTTAGTCCTAACTGGTACGCATCAACGGAGAAACACAGATATTAAGTTCAACAAAGGACAAACCGCATTCAGGAAAAAAGTGATTCACTTGATACAGGTCAGCTGAGGAGATATCAAATGATATTGGGCCTAGTACGTCTTTGTGCCCCGGCAACGTGGAAAACCATGTACAGCCAGGAACAGAAGTACAAATGTTTCTTGCTGCACTGACCAATGAACGAACATCCCCAGAGGAGCACACGCTGATAATAATCCTATATATATGTAAAGTGGTGTAATATGTAAGGGTTGTAGGCAAACGTGGTTTCAACTTGCTGCCAGCTGTGGCCTGCGTGAGCCCAACAGCAGCAATAGAGTAACAGCTTCACCATCAGAAACAGCGGAAGATACGCATACGCAGCAGCAACAGTATAGAAGCACGAAGCGGCAGCACCAGCATCAGTGGCAGCCTAGGCTGTAGCAGGATGGGAAGCAGCAGTAGCGTAACCAGCAGCGGACGAGGCAGTAGAGCGGCCTACGTAGCAGCCGCAACAATCACGTAGGCAGCTCCGGCGCAGAGTCAGTATTTTACTGCTGCTGGCGTTGTCGGCGTCGTTCTTCGCGTCTGGCGATTGCGGCCTTTCTCTTTTCCTCCAGAATCTGCAAATCTCTGTCAGTAACACCCTGCTGCTGCTCGGCCTCTACGTTGTTCATTGTTTTCTCAGTACTGCAGCAATGGGCCGGTCCCCTCGTCTCCGGCGTTGCCTACGAATGTATGTAGCCACGACGACACAGTGGTTCGTGATACTGGGATATGCAGCAGCTGCTGTGCGTATACACGATCGTGAAAACAGTATATATTATACGCTAGCGTACATGCCTATCTACAGCTGTGTACCACCTGCACATGCAGACCTTCAGCCGCATGCAGCAGCATCCATGTAGATACATATGACGTCGAGTAGAGCCACATACACGTCTATATTTTGGCACAAATATCTTTCGTAGTGCAGCTCCGTATTCATCGATAGAACTCACAGAAACGTCAGCGGTGCTGGTGTTTATATGTGTGCATACGTGCTGTCATACGGCATATACCGCTACCGCAGGTCACATGTTGTAATTGATACAGACGTTCGCTCACAAAGGCGGAGACATATACGAAGCCAACACCATACCATAGTGAAGATGGAATACATTTGCATAGTTTCTTCATGAACACGCAGAGCACGCTGTACATAAGAATATGTATGCATTCAAAGAGACAAGGAAGGATAAGCGTATACGTAAAGACACGCAAGTGTATGTCGAGTAGCGTCCCCTCTCGTAGGCTGAAAACAGGTACAGAGGAAGCCTTACTTGTACGTATGTATAGCGGTACACACCTTTACAGGACGACAGGTAAGTCGGAGAGGCTAATTGTATTCTTTACACAAGTTCGGCAGCACACGTGTTGTAACACGCATATGTGAAGGGTGATAGAGGAATAGGAAGAACTTCCTCCTTCGAGAGTAGCGCTTTCCGAAGCAGAAGAGCAGCGAATATGCAAAAGCAACGGCACTACACGCATGCATCACATGTGTGCACGGACCAAGTGTCCGTGGGCGTCAACCACGGGTTGACATACACGTGCATGTCTTTACGTATACGCTTATCCTTCCTTGTCCCCTTTGAATACATATATAATTAACACTTTCGTCGAACCTGTAGTGAGTGTGTGTGTGTGTGTGTATGTGTGTGTCTACGAGGTGCTGTGCGAGTGAGACCGCGGGGGAACTTGTACTGCTTCATTTACAGCAGCTGCATAAAGACATCTGAAAGCCCATATCTTTCTACGTGGCTGCTGGAACGGAGAAACGGTAGTCTCGGTTGACTTCAGCTTCTCTGCTCCAGTATGAACGCCCGCGCAAAAATGCTTTGTGTATGGGTAGAGAGACGTAATGAAAAGGTCTACACGCACAAGTGTACACCTGTACATTTACATATAAAAATACAAAGCAACGTTGCAAATATGTGTACATATCTGATTATATATATACGCGTGTGAACGCACTCCACAGCATAAATGTTTCTAAATCAAGCTCTACGTGCGCACATATAAGTACACGTATACACCGGTATACACACACACAGATGTCTATATGTAAGACACAGATAATTTTATATACGTGTGTGCAGATATAGGCGTACCAACAGATTCATGTGGATACCCCAGTTAAACGTAGAGACGTACACATGCGTATGTGCTCACCGAACAATGCAAGCACATATGTACATATATCTATCGACGTATAGAAACACTTGTCGCCTGCTATATATTGGCTACAGGGAGCATGTCGGAGCGTACGCTTATCGCAGACGTTTCAACAGGTAGACTTCATTGTGTGTCACAGAGCGAATATCGCGGAGATAGACGGAAGACAGCGGAGCGTGGCAGAGAACTGCACGCTGAAGGCTTCGGATGGATCAGAAAGACTACCATGAGTATCGGCAAACGTCCTGCTTTGCGAAAGTTAAAGCCAGTGCTTACGGAGACAAAAACACGTCCTCCATGTAAACAAAGACCAATATTAGAATTTCTGAAGCCGCGTG
>NW_021150042.1:0-936 GCF_002837175.3 Physeter macrocephalus
TGTTACGTAGAGCGATGAAATTGCATTTATGTGTGTATGCGTGTCACCGGGTCAAAATAAATGTATAAGGGGATGAGCGGCATGTAGAACGATTCCTTACCTGGTAAACTTCTATTCACGTGTGCACATGTAGACGCGTCGCTCACACCTATCTCTACTTGTCCTAGACTCAGAGTTGATGTGTGCGTTCGCCTCTTTTGCACATATACAGAATCGTCTATCAGCATATTTGTACACTTTCTCCACGGTAGTATATAGGCATCCATTCTTTTAACAGAAGTGTGCCACTTTCATCTGGCAGTATTTGTGTGTTTCCCTGCGTGCACGTGAAGATCAGCAATCAAAAGCAGCAGTGCTACTAGTTTTGGCGCGTATGTACACGTATCCACGTACATTCCTACAAAAGCGCTACGCAGTACACAACGTATTCGGCGTTTCGTCTTCTGCACAGTTGAAGATTTACGCGTTGCCGTATAGCATGGCTCCCTACATCAGAGTCGCCTCTGGTGTATATCTGAACAGACAGACAGACCTCCTCAACACGTGGTGTTTCCGGGCGCTCTCGTATAATTCTCATGTACATCTTCTTCATCGCAGCAGCATGCGTCTCTCTAATTTGTTGCGGCGACGCTGCAGCAGCATCGAGGAGTACAGTAGGTACTTCGAAGCCGGTCGTAGAGCCCGTGTCCTTCGACGCTTGTTCACGTACGGCTTCCTGTCGTAGACGTAGAGCCATGTTATCCAGTGCCTGAAGACAGGAGGAGCACGGGCAGGACGAGACGGACGGACAGGCGGGGAGAACCAGTGTAGAAACAGAGAGGGGAAAAAGCCTGGAAGGAGAAGAGAAGATAAAATGAGGCAGTGGACTTGGGGAAAACCTGTGAACCCGGTGCGAGAATGAGAGAAGCAGGATGACAATAGCGCATGACGAGGATA
>NW_021150042.1:5036-5995 GCF_002837175.3 Physeter macrocephalus
TTCCCTATTTGTGTGTATATACAAGTATACGTACGGTATTGTACCATATACGCGCGTACGCACACATGCATACACAAAGATGTATATATACACATGTGCGTAAAACAAGGAATTCAACACATTCAAGGACGGAAATGATAAGCAGAGGCAACAGCAGGAGACAGTGTGAGGGACAACGTGGCGCATACGAAAGGAGGTCTATACGTGTATCGTAAACACCTATGCATTCATGTCTGGGCATCCAAGAATTTATAACTACTACGCCACGCTGATGTATGGACGGGCATGTAAAAGCACCTGCTGTAGTGAAGAGAGTCACGCATATGTGAAAGACGCAGGGACCTCAAGGGACGTAAAAGTAAATGTAGAAGCTGTCGCTCGCACGCAGCAACGTATGTACGTACACATCCGCTAGTACGTGTATATATAGATTTAAAAGCATGTACACATGCTCACACAATTAGACGTGTATATGAACGTGAAGAATTGCATACGTTCAACGAGAGCACACGGCTAAACACCATATTTCAGCCGTGTCGCCCCATTGAGCTAAAAAAAAAACGGATTTGCAGCGTTCTTTGCTATTTAAAGGAAGGTCTTTGCTTTCTCTGGGCTGCGCGAGTGGTGGCACGAGGCAGATGAATGAGATCCTCCGTGACGCCCTCCATGTACAGTTTCCTCATAAATGTACATGTATACTTTGGTGTGTAGACGTATTTGCATGTTACTACATGCTCATCTGTTCACTTGGACGCAGCCGTATGAGCACAAATAGTAGTACCCTGGGAAGCCGACGGAACGGGCTGCAGGAAGTATTCTCCACAGTGTGCCACACACTATTTTCATTGGCGAGAGCACTTCTGCATGCGTATTATGCTTGATGCACTTTACGTAGACGCTTATTCACACGCATAAAACTGGTCCTCCGTAATAGGTTTCTATATGGGTCTATATTCTGC
>NW_021150043.1:0-344 GCF_002837175.3 Physeter macrocephalus
GTCCTTCTTACCCGCACGTATGGGTACAGATACGTCTGTATCTACGTCGGGAGCGACGGGAAGTGCATGCAGTCGGCTCCCGTATGTGTACACAAGTCCTCGACGGAAACAGCTGGGTGTGCTTCAGCCGCCAAAAAGTGGGGAACAGCGAAGCGGGCACACGCAGTCACCTACCCACATACTGCTGCTAGCACTTCAGCTTCCGCACACGCAAACGCCTTTATACATGCACGCCTCAGGGAGTCGTGCACTGCATTCACTTCTTTCTTTTATTACGTTCGTGTGAAGAAACTTTATATCGTGCAGCACTTGGCTTTCGTGGGCATTTTTAAACAAGGCCCGCT
>NW_021150043.1:5808-5995 GCF_002837175.3 Physeter macrocephalus
GCCATGACTCTCTCCGCCTGTCCTGTATTTCCCATGACTAGACGTAAACGTACGCTGTCCTGCTTTACGCTTTTTAAATGGAGTGACAAACGTGAGTGTACGTTCCTTCAGGGAACACAGGTGGTCCCTCAGCTGCTGGACGAAGAACTCTCCCCACCCGTCTCCAGGTGGGTTCGAACCTGGTTCT
>NW_021150045.1:0-1762 GCF_002837175.3 Physeter macrocephalus
AAATGAATTTTTAATCTTCTCTACCTAGTTAAAGGATGTGAAGCGCCGGAAGGAGAGCCACAGAACCCCCTAATTGCCAGTAAACACAAACTGCAAACGCGACCCATCCCTGAGGCGCGGGTATATGCGTGCATATAGAGAAGGTAGTTAGCACAGGTGCATACTTCATTCTCCTTACACATCCCACTACCTGTAGACTGCTCCACAATGAGGCCGATCTGCATTGAGGGATTAGCTGCGATGAAGACAGCATAGGTTGCGCCCTACCGCGCATCCGGCCGCTCGTTAATGTTCTTTTCACAAGCTACACTCCATTGTACACAAGAGCTGCACGTGTCCCTGTTGAGGCATTGAAGTCGACGTGGCATTCTTTTGCTGTTGCTGCGAGCAAGCACGCAACTGCTAGAAATATAAAAATATACGTACAGGCAGCATGAACGAGAACGCGAAAAGTCAGCTTCTCAGGGCACCGTGGCATTTTAGCCAGTGAGCAACAAGAGAACGCAAGAGCTCGTATCACGTCTTATAAAAAAGTCTTCGTTGGCCGTCTCCTGTAGTGTATCTGCGTCACGTTGATCTCCCAATCACGCTACGCCAGTGTTTGTCACTTCTGATACAGTCACTGTTTGCAGGTACGAGCAACAGGGAACCAGAAATGTATACCACTTCCCGTGCAGCCTAAACCCCTTGTAGACCTGCGAAGTACGTGCATCCGCCGATCCCTGCCTCGCGACACCAATCGCTTCAAAACAACTATACCGTATGTGCGTTCCTGCTTTTCAGCTGACTATTGCACTCGACAGGCTTTCAGAATACAAGCCACTTAGATGCCTCCTCTCGGACAAAAGCGTGAGTTACCCCATATACTTTCGTGTAGCTGCGTTTGATGAATAATGTAATACACGACCGACCATGTGTTTGTGCTTATTCGTTGACAAGACGTCCGCCGCAGATACTTTTTTGTGCTGCCTTTTCGTCTAGAGTAGTCGCGCAGCGGTGAGCCGCATGTCCATCGATACGACCGGATGTACGCAACTGTTACAGAAACCAAGGCGTGTGGAACATCTGATATGCAGAGAGAAGTAGACGCGTCTTTGTCTCTCTTTTGCTTTCGATAACACACATACGTGTAAGCTTATTTGGTGTTCATATGAGTAGATGCGTGCGTGCAAAATGCATTACAAGGAGGACGCGCTCGTTTCCAGCGTACGTATGTCTCATTATCTGTGTGAGACGACATACATAGAAGGCCCTCCGCAACTCAGTGTACTATTCTACAACTTATTCCCTCCTTAAGACGCGACAGCGGAGAAGCCGTAGGTAGCTGTGGCAAAAACGACTCACAAAAACCGATCCACGTGCCGCGTAATGCCAACGCAAACAGATCCGAACAACTCGTTGACACCTGTACGTTCTTCCGTATACCCTGATATGCTGCATTACCCCCTCAGTGCATGCAGAAAAAAACAGGAGGTGAGCATGTCGCCTGGCGTTTCGTCCCCCTTTCTTGATAATCTTGTATACGTAGATGTTTGACTAGCGTATCTAGAGTGCTATGCCGTCCCCATGTCTGTGGTAGTGCCCGAGCATGTTCGGTACACACACACGTAAGTATACATTTATATATATATCCATATATATACATATCCAGCAGATGTACCCAGAATGTGTGCTGCTTTGACGAGGCGTGATGCTGATAAGAATGACCTTACGCTACGGGAGCGCAGATACTACAACTAATGATCTTCACCACCGGAATCGG
>NW_021150045.1:5334-5994 GCF_002837175.3 Physeter macrocephalus
ACCAGGATTCTTGAAAAGGGAATACCATTGTAAAAACGAGATGGTGTTTGAAGACGGAAGGGCTCGTAATAGAAGCAGCACTTTAACAGTGTAACAGTGAGCTCTATTGGGAAAAAGCCTTTGAATTTTCGTACGCAAGGACAAAGTGTGTACCACTCTCCCTCAAAAACGTAAGGCTACAGCGAACGACTTAAAAGAGAACCTACTCGAAATCGTGGACGAAACGTGGCCAGCATTTCGTAGACAAAGGGCTGCAGCGGTGGGAAGGACGGACTGACGACGCGTGTAACAAGTTTTGCTTGGCAGGATGCTGGGAAAACGTAGTTCGTGAACAGGAAATCAAGTCTCACCCATATACGCAGGTTTTCGTGTGACGACGGAAGTATAGGGCATACGAAGGAGCAATGAAGAATAAGAGGAAGGTCCTACAAATAGGTAAAGAGTAGGAACGAACGCGTAACGCAGGTAACGACGACGACGTGTTAGATGCATATAACGCAGAGTTCAAATACATTCGGACATACTTAGGACACAATTCAAAGTAGTGAGCAATGTATACAAAAGCTGAAGAGGATACGGAGAAAGTGATAATGTGCCGAGGGGTTTTATGATACGGCACCTACATACGAAACGTAGCGAGCACAAGCACAGCTACGTGGT
>NW_021150048.1:0-321 GCF_002837175.3 Physeter macrocephalus
GCCAGTTGCCATATACTGAACTCTATAAATGTGCGTAGGAGGACGCCCAGTGTCGAAGTGTAAACTGCAGCGCGCGTTTCCGCGAGCACACACACAAGGCTATTCACTTTCTATTTACGTGTAAGTATATGCACAGCTATTGACGATGCGAAAGAGGTGACGATGTGTCTCGTCGTCTACGCCCCGCGGTTGTGTCAGTTAACCGTCGAAGGGAGGGGGCGTGGTCCAAACAGGACACCGTACGCAACTTTGTACGTGCCGGAAGCACACTGTGGACAGGAAAACACAACGCAAGGCTGTGACACACCCCCCGTGGGAGGG
>NW_021150048.1:5105-5992 GCF_002837175.3 Physeter macrocephalus
CGTCATTTCCTAGGCCATTTCACCGAGGAGCAGAAAAAGCGCTTTGTAGGGCAAGCACTTCTGTATTTTAAGCAGGACTCACAGCTTGTGACCATTCCTGTTTGCCCGAATCGCAGGAAAACAACTGCTGTGCCTTCTGGCCTGCCGTAGAAGTGCCGGCAAAGCGCGCCCTGAAGAGGAAGATTCCAATGGCTCGAGGACCGGTAAGTATGCTTAGCAGACAGACTCGTACTCTCCACAGAACTTCTTAGTCGGCCTCACCGTCTCATGGTTATTTGTGTGTTCGTCCTTTTCTTTTGTTTCCATGCAGGTAGAACCCACTACGGGCGCGATTATCGCGGCGGCTATCGTTTGAAAGAATGCTTTCATCGTATCAGTCAGTGCGGTTATTTTTTTTCTCCTTCCACCTTTACGAAGTGCAATACATAACGTGTTACACAAGCGCCAAATAGGGTTTAAAGGAGAGAACATATTTGTTTGCCCGATTGTGACTCTTCGTCGGACAGTTGAACACGTGGAATACGATACATGCTCAACTTCTGCCGCAGTAGCCGTTTGCATGCCCGCAAATCTGGTCGCTTCTGCGCAGTTCACCGCTTGTTTGACATATTTAATGAAAGTTTCCTTGCTGCGCGTAAGAGTGCTTTACTACCATTGCTTCCACATCACACACTGAAAGTAATGTAGGTCTTCATCCTCGTCTCTTTTCCGCACTCTTTCTTCAAAGTACTTCCAGTCACGGCCATCCTGATGCCTACTCTGCTATTGGTCGCGCTGCGCCGTATTTCTGTTGATCCCTGCAAGGTTCCGTATTTCCCACTGGGTGCAACCGTGGCTCTGTCTGCCAAATATACACGCCAAATAGAACAATAAGGACCTTACCTGGT
>NW_021150049.1:0-672 GCF_002837175.3 Physeter macrocephalus
TTGGAAGTTTTTGAGGAGAATCACTGCTTCACTCCCATCCCCACAAGCGGTGCGTGCTAGTTTCTTCCCTCGAACGTCGGACTCCCTCCCGGTTTTCGTCACAGTCCTTTTGTTTTGCTTTACTTTTTCTTCCTTGTCTCCACCCCCTAATGACTCGTGCTTATCGCGTGCCACCGCGTAGTTTTGTCGTTCAAGGTGCATTTGGCAGCACGGCTCAAACCCAGGCACGTCTACAGAAGGTTGATCATCCACCAATAGGTGTCCTTGCTTTGCTTCTTCCTGACTAACGATTTCCTTCGTTTCTTTTTTTTCTTCTGCTCTCAGGTCTTCTCCGTTTTCCTCTGTCAAGGCCTGCTCTGTACCTCTTTCCTCTATAATGTGTACCGCTTCCGTGCCTCCCTCTCGGTCTCGTGATTCTCCGAGAGATGGGCTGGAGAGACCAGTGCCGGCTGAACTTGTTGCTGAGAAACTGAATGCGCCGTGGTATCTTGTCTCGAGGGCCAGCCGCTGGGCAACAGGTGGCTCACTGTCTTCCCTTGTGGTTTCAACAACATACAAAATGTTTTTGCACCAGCGTGCTTTCCTGCCTTCAGGTAGCCCGTCACGCTCCGGTTCGGCCGCTTGCGTTTCCAGCTGCATCCCAGCTAGAGTTGCGTATGGTCTGTCTTGGGC
>NW_021150049.1:5195-5992 GCF_002837175.3 Physeter macrocephalus
TCTTGCTGTCACCCACGTGGGACGCCGTGGGCCTTCTCTTCGTTGGAGCACGTAGCCTCTTGGGGGGGGGGGAACCGGGCGATGTGAAGAAAGAAGCAACGGCGTTTGCCTTGCAGTGGAATAATTACGCGTTTCAAACCACAGCAACCGTCGAACTACATGGTTTCTCCGTCAAAGGACCTCATATTTTGCAGAATTTGCGAAGATCTTTTGCACACGTCTTTGTGCCCGCCGCTCTGTACGTATCGTGTCTCACGTGTTGAAGTGCAGCGGAAGGCCTGGAGAGCACCGATGAGGGCAGTTGTTCGTGAGCATCACACTGCCCACTATAGACCGCACGAATGCAGCGACGCGGGTGCAATACTGCAAGGGTTCTTTAAGGCGAACGCTGCGTCTCGCCAGTTACGAGCCGATCAGCAGAGCGGAGCTTCCGTGCAGAGTAACTTTTCAGAAAGTACAGAAACCTATTACCTCGTCCTATTGGCCGCTGAAGTTCTTTTCACAAATGCCGTGTATTGCTGAGGTTTCTTTTCTAGGTGCTTCATTTCTTTCGTGGGGGGCTCACGCGGAGGGGCGACCTTACAAGCGTTAAAATACCCTAAGTCCTCTTTTTCTCCCAGTAAATACTGCATCACGTCGAATAGCTTTTCCAGAGTCTCTGTTGGACACATTCATATCTTGCCCGATCTGTAAACAGCCGCAGAGAGTACAAGCTTCATAGCTGGTGTGGCCATATGAAGTACACAATTGCAAGTGCTGCCGAGGACACGCAGATCGAATCGGGGCTTTCATCCGGT
>NW_021150050.1:0-317 GCF_002837175.3 Physeter macrocephalus
AACTCCAAGGAGAGGTTTTATTTATCTGTGCGTGCAGGGTAGCAATAATTCTCCTCCCACTCTCTCGCGCGTAAGAAAACTTTTGACACCTCTGATGTGATTCCGAGTACCATCCTGCACCGCACCGCCACCGCCGGCGCCACGGGTGGTGCGCGCCTGACGAAGCGTCTTGCGCGCAGGAGCAACCCCCCCGGCAGCCTTTGCTAGCCGGCTAGCACCAACAAAAGCGAAATTAGAAACGGCAGCGGGCTGGTGCAATTGGACTCCGCTGTAGAGAGGAAACGTAGTGGAGGGACGTCTTCACTCTGGAGCTGAAG
>NW_021150050.1:3266-4099 GCF_002837175.3 Physeter macrocephalus
GCGTACCCATGAATGAGGTGAGGTACTACAGTAGGACATGACTATCTTGCCAAAGAATGCACGGTCATGGAGTTGAGCAGTTACTTGAGTTAGCCTGACCATCAGCTGCATACAGGTAATAAGTGGAGTTAAGCAAAATTCGTGATATACTCAGCGCGCCAGTGCAGGGCACGCACGTATGTGGGAGATAGTCGCGTGCATGTCACGACGTTTCCTCGTCTCGAATATCGCCTGCTTGTGAGCACAGAAGTAAATGCTATTCGCATCATGACGGTCCCTGCATTTTTCAACCAAACTTTTTCAAAGTGAACTTGGCACCTGCCTGACCTCCAGCGCATGAAATGGCGCGCGTATGTGGAAGATTGTGTGAGAGCAATATACAGATGTTCGCCGCAAGTTAACTGTGATCAGCTCTCGTATGCGGACCCGACACACGAGAACATCTTGAATTATTACAGGGATGCTTGACAGCGAAAGACAGGCATCACTTTTCTTATTGGTGTTACAGTCCCCGCCAACTTGCAGAGCGGAAAAGCTACAGTTACCCCTGTAACAGAGGTTGAGTCACGACATTTGATATGACAGTGTACATAGTCTCTATAAGTAGACCTCTTTCAAACAGCAGCCAGTGTCTGCATTTCCGCCCGACTCGACACTTGGCATCCGCGCTGCGGCCAAACAATGGTTGACGAGCCACGTACGTCCCTTTTGAGACATCCTCGATTGTGACTGAACCCAGTAAACACGTCGAGCCGAAATACGGCTAAAGAAATACGCTCAACTACGGGTCACCTTATAGGAGGTGTTGCAGAAGCCTTTTCCTCAGTTGCCTT
>NW_021150050.1:5215-5991 GCF_002837175.3 Physeter macrocephalus
CCTGTCTCTGCCTCGTGTATTCACATTCATAAATTTGGCTCCCAGAAGATTCTGACACAGAATTGAAGGCGATTGTGCAGGTCATGAGCAGTCAAATCGCGGGAAGACCGCACCGCAAGCAAAAGCGTCCGCACGGTAGCACATTGTCCTGCTCGAAATGCACGCGGGAGCCCACGTAGTCCCGTGTGGCAACGTTTGTTCCCAACGTCGTGCATCAAGACGATGTGGAAGGAAGGAAGCTGTAAACGTGTATAGTGGAAAACGAAAGCTGGTACTTGGTATACGCCGCTGGGCGGCAACTAGCTACTATCGAACACACGCTCCTTTCATGCACTGGGGTAAAAAAACCGTGTGCCCCCCGTCTTCGCTGGCTTCCTCTTTTTCCCGCATAACGGAACGCTTCCGCCGTTAGCCGTGTTTCTTTTTATGTGGCATGTGTGACGGATTTTTCCCCGAGAGCGTCGCCACCAGTCAGAATTTGGGTAGTGCGCTTTCGCCGGTAGTAACGGGTGCATTCAGGTACTACGTTAGTTGTGCTGCTTACTTGGCAGCCGAAGCCGTTTTCGTCAGTTCTTCGTATTCCATCCCGAGGAAATATATTTTTTTAATATCTTAGATGTAGCGACAGAAGGTTGCGTGGACGGCTTCGGCCGGCTTCTCGCGAACGCACCATGACTAGTTTGTGATGCTGCCGTCATCCTTCTCGTAACATTTGTTTAGGAGCTCGTTCGGACAGCACAATGGGTCAGCCTGCCATGGCATATGGAAAAGCTTTA
>NW_021150052.1:0-611 GCF_002837175.3 Physeter macrocephalus
TGGGAATCGCTTTCTGTGTCGCATGCGTGACTCCCATCGCAGCCGCTCTCCCCCGCGGGGTGCTGCTGTTCCTGCTGTAGTTCAGCATGCATGCAGTCTGCTACGTGCGCAGGCACAAGCCTGCCTGAGAAAACGCGCGCGTCGCCCCACACGCGGCTGAAGACGCACTTCAGAAGCTGAGAGTGTGCTTTAGCTTCTAACATAATAGATGCATGTGCATCTCCATGTATGTGGGCAGACCCACGCACAAGCGTGTATATACTTCAGCAAGTGCATATTCATTTATATATATATATAGAGAGAGAGTGAGAGAGAGAGAGCGAGAGAGTGTGTATCCGCACTTCTACTCGACATGAAGGCCAGCACGAGATACGCTGTTTCCGCGTGTGACAGGTGTCCATATACATATGCAGACGTCTACACTTACGTGAAGGCGCACCGGGGAGAAGCACCTCTCCTGTATCGCTGCTGTGCACATGTATAAGCAGAAGAACATTCGCCCATATTCAGAGGGAGAGAGGGAGAGCTAGGCAGAGGCGATATCTGGCGAGTTGACGCCTTGCCACCAATACACTCTGTCTTTCTGTCAATAGGGAGAAGGCACAACATCA
>NW_021150052.1:5830-5991 GCF_002837175.3 Physeter macrocephalus
TGCTGCCTCCCCACGTGGCTGCTGCCTGCTGCTGCGGCTGCAGTGTCAAGGGACCGGAGCTCCTGAGCAAATACATCGGCTCCAGCGAGGCTGCAGTGCGGGAGGTCTTTGCTAAAGCGCAGCAGGCCAAGCCTTGTCTGATTTTCTTCGATGAAATTGAT
>NW_021150053.1:0-1688 GCF_002837175.3 Physeter macrocephalus
CGACGATGGTAACCTCTGGAGCGTTGCTGAGTAGCGGAGAAACCCCGACAGGCGCACAAATGAGCAGAGATTTCGCTTGGGGTCCGCGCGTGACACCGGTGGCCCAACCAGAAGAAGTTTTCGTCCGGCAATGACTTCCCCCCAAGTGACACGGTGACGAGGGAGCTCTGCAGTTCCACCAAGAGAAGGGCACGAGGCGAAGATGTTCCTCTTTCCCTTAGGAACTGTTCAGCGGGGCGCTCCGCAATATGCGAGCGGTTCAAAAGCCTGGCCCAGTGCACAACAGTTTTGCGCGTAGATCTTGTTGTTCATGCGTATGTCTTTGCATAATGGTACGCCACCTGTGGGTATCTGCGGATCTCTCGTTCTCCACTTCTTGTAACGGGCCGACCCTAGTTTCATACCACCCTTCCACTCTACTATGTGTGAAAAGTGTCCTTCTGACGCATTGCCCCGTGATCTTGCGGTAGCTGCGTACCGAAGAAACCCTTCGTGGAAGGGCGTATACACTTCTGTTGACCTTCTAGGAGGCGAGCATGCACAGCTACGCGTGACGCTGTGCGGGTCCTGAGTGTGTGAGGTCCCCTTGAGATATCCAAATTGTGGTAGCATGATACCAGTATTGAAACCTGGCCGCCGTAAGCCAGGTGAACCGTCTGTCAGCCTTCGAGGATTGAAACAGAGACACCAGGCGGGATGGCTTCCTAAAAATTTTGACGCGGTCAGGAAATGCACGTGTTGGATTGGCCGTCCGAGGGCAGTGTTGGATATCAAAGCAAGCAGGGAGCCCCGCGTGTTGACATGGTGCAGCCAGCTAGTGGTAGTGCGCCTCGTACAACCATGGAGTTCCGTACGACCTCATAATGCGTCCTCACGGACACGCATATGATTTCGTTTGTTTGAGCGTGCTTGGGATCGCGTCAGCCTGAAACTGAGCACTGACACTAGCTCAGGTGCACAGCTTTCGCAGAAAGCAAGCTGCGGCCTGCGTATGTAGACGAATGCTCATTCGTGCGCCTTCACTAAAAAAGTGAGATTCGTGCCGGCTTCTTCATTTGATTGGAAGTACACTGGGTAGTGGTACACCAAAGGGAGCAAATTTCGGGTCTGCGACGTTCGCACCAGCTTTCTGTAGGCGCAGGTATACTTTCCGAATAATTTCGGTAGACGTCGAAGTGATAGACTTGCATCCACTATGAAGCAGTACACTTTGAAAAGATCTGCGCCGTTTGGGGGCAGTTCCTGTGGTCATCTTGCGCCGGAGAGAACTGGTCTACTCCTGCAGAAAAACGCCTACATAACTATACGACAAAACTAATGATGGAGCACATCTGTACTGCATAGTCTCGTGGTTGCCTCTTGTGTCAGCTTTCCCGGTGTAATCCTCTACTACAGTCAACGCCCGGCCTAAAGTCCAGCTTTTCCACATCGGTGGGTCTGCGCGACAATGCGTGAGCAGATACATTATCACAATTCAACGTTTGAAATGCGGCCCTCGTGTAGGCGTACTTAGATTATGCAAGTTGCGGACGAAGCGCGAGTCTATACGTAATAAAGGAAGCAACTGCAAAGATGACAGACTTGGGCAC
Organism: Physeter macrocephalus; assembly: GCF_002837175.3. Taxonomy (NCBI): domain Eukaryota; kingdom Metazoa; phylum Chordata; class Mammalia; order Artiodactyla; family Physeteridae; genus Physeter; species Physeter macrocephalus. The sequence goes on from NW_021150053.1 coordinate 1,590, forward strand.
GGGCAGCGTCTGTCGGTTGTAAAACCCAGTGAGAAAGAAAAGTAACCCCACACATGAATTTTCAGTTTTTTGCAACTGCTAATCTATATGAGTCGGTAA
>NW_021150053.1:5216-5990 GCF_002837175.3 Physeter macrocephalus
TATAACCATACTCTACACATAATGTATATCGTTTGAAGCATAGCACCGACCACCTATAATAATCAATATAACCATACTCTATACATAATGTATATCGTTTGAAGCATAGCACCGACCACCTATAATAATCAATATAACCATACTCTATACATAATGTATATCGTTTGAAGCATAGCACCGACCACCTATAATAATCAATATAACCATACTCTATACATAATGTATATCGTTTGAAGCATAGCACCGACCACCTATAATAATCAATATAACCATACTCTATACATAATGTATATCGTTTGAAGCATAGCACCGACCACCTATAATAATCAATATAACCATACTCTATACATAATGTATATCGTTTGAAGCATAGCACCGACCACCTATAATAATCAATATAACCATACTCTATACATAATGTATATCGTTTGAAGCATAGCACCCACCACCTATAATAATCACTATAACCATACTCTACACATAATGTATATCGTTTGAAGCATAGCACCGACCACCTATAATAATCAATATAACCATAGTCTACACATAATGTATATCGTTTGAAGCATAGCACCCACCAGTAATAATAAATAATATCATCATAGTGTGGTAATAATAATGGTTGTAGACGTACGAGTTGGCGCGAATATAGAGAGCTTCTTGGCTCCCAGAGGTCGTTCTGACAGCGGCGCCGTGGCTAGTCAGTTCCACCAGCAGCTGCAGAACTCTGCTGCGGTCGAAGTTGCCCATCAGAGAAAACAGCGGCTGACTTAA
>NW_021150054.1:0-391 GCF_002837175.3 Physeter macrocephalus
TGTTACCCTGATGCCGCGCGCTCTTACGTGTATTACTCAAAAGCATGTACTTGCAAGCCCTGCAGTGTATAACAGAGCAGGAAACTCCTATACTGTAGATGAACCTAGATGTGTAGCGATGTTGCGTGCATACGAATGGGTGCGCACCAAGGGTGTCTTACACATTGATAAATACATGCCCAAATATATACGTGTATGTATGTGGTTCTGTATCAATGCGGGTAGAGCACCATTCACACGTTAGCGAATACGTATTATGAGAACGCACATGCATACACATGTAACCGTGTACTCATATGTAAACGTACTGCCAGGGGATTAGAGGTGGGAGGAAGGCCTTTTGCTATGGCATATGAGGGCAGTCCTGCAAATAACGAGGGGTGCACGTGTG
>NW_021150054.1:3704-5990 GCF_002837175.3 Physeter macrocephalus
TCTGAAACAGATGCGATCAACGGTGAAACTTCCCCGACCCCATCACAACTCGTTGTTGCAGTGCATGTAGCGAAACGGTGTAGACAGCGGAACCCAGAGGAGGGGGAGGTACACAACTGGAAGGGAAACTTAGGCCCTGACTGACAGAAGAGATCTGCTGCAGAAGAGACAGACGACCTATTCCGCATCGTGCTTATTACATGAGCGGCAGCTATTGCTGCTGCCAACTGCTTGGGGTCTATCTCTCGCTCTGGCACACCTGCTGCGTTAGCAGCAGCTTTTGCAGAACCTAGCGCCTCTCGCCATATATCTCGGGAAATAAACTGCGAGCTAACAAATTCGGGGGCCACAGGAACAGCAGAAGCACCAGCAGAGGGCGCCGCACCATGCGGCGCGACGTTAACAGCAACGGCAAGACTTGCGAAAGGATCAGTGAGCCCGTCCTTCCCTGTAAGAGAAGTGGAGCGGAGAGCCAGCGCCGCAGCAGTGCCTGCGCCGGAAGCCTCATCTAGTGTGGTTTCATATTCCTTGCGTTTATGGCGGGAACAAAGGCCCTTGTAAATTACCAGTGACCCGCACGCTATAGAAAGATACGAAATGTGAGAGGAGGAGAGCAAACGGAAGACGTGCCCCATTTCCCTCAAAACAAGAAAGGATGGAACAGAACTGAATCACTAATTTACTCAATGAAAGCAGAGCATGGTACTGCAAACTCCCAAACGAAAAACTGCTCGAAACGCAGAAATGTACTCGTCAGCTTATTGAACAAGCAACTTTGCACTGCTACATTGTAGGGAAGCACGAAACGCTAGAAGTGTTACTTGAGACGAATACGACGCCATTCTGGAGCTGTACCGGAATATGTGAAAACGTGCAAAAACAACAGCTACGCACTCCGGCTCCTTGTAAGTGCCACACTCGAGACATCGCCTCAGAAGATACATTTTCACTTCAAACTAAATAAAGGCAATCGGCAGCCAAAACTAGGTTCTCCTATGGAAGGAAAAATGGTGACGTGTGTGAAAGCCAAGGACGCGCGCAAGTACTTAATCCAGAGGTATACTGCTAGACACGTGGCAGAAGAAGCCACTTTTTACATGACTGGGGGAGAAACATGCTTTCAAATGCGCAGAGACAAACTGAAGTCACGCAGAGCATGCACATCTTTGCACACGTGACAGCTGGCACGTAACACTTCGCCTACGAAAATACAGTTTCAAGTACACATGCGCGTACATAGAGTACATATGGGCGGCTAGCGTAAGCACACATGTACGACTTCATGTGTCAAGGCTTTAATGAGGGGAGGAAAAACTTCGTGCGGTTGAAACCCGTATGCGGTGAAACGCTCATGCTGCCTTCAGAAGAGCGAGAAATTTGCTTTCAACACTTCTCATCAATTGAGATGCACGCGTGCAGTGTACGTAAGGGTGCGTACCCCCTCACGCCGACAAGGACGCGACAAAGGTTGGCTAAAGACGTTCCTTGCTCGAGAGGATGTGCATTCTTGAGTGATTCTCAAGCTTTCCAGAAAAACCTCTGCGTTGGTGAACACTGGGCTGTTCGTTGAAGCCTTGCCAACTTATGTTGTCATAGATTAATGTATATGAGATGGCCTTCCTTGGCACGTCTAATCCTGTGCGCTACCGCTGTTACAGCCCTGCATTCACCCCCGTTTCTAATTTGATCGAGGTATGCAGACGCAGACACTTCTGCCTACGTACACGTGCGTAAGGTAAGCTTTACTTCTCCGTGGGCAGTGGCCGTGCGCTCGCATGTTCCAAAACAAGGGCTTGTAACATATTTTGGTATACGCATAATGAGCATCGTGCAGCAGTGCAAGCTGAGCAGGCTTTTTCATCTTATCCCCCTGCGGGACGCTGGGAGTGCCAGATGTTACTACGGATAGCGCGGGATTAGCCACCATATATGAAGCGTCCGCATAGTAGTGGGGGGCCGATACTACCAGTGCAGTTCTTACAGAACATGTGAAGTGAATAAGTGCCTAATCGACGCATATTTCGTCTGAAGGTCTTATTATGAGTTTTTTGCCCCAGAGAAAGCGTAGGCTCTCTGTATCCCACAACATAACTTTCAGCCGTACGGTAGCTACCAGCCCTGAACAGGCCTTGAGCGAGAAAAGCGTCACAGAAAAATCGTGCATGCAAGGGATGGACAAAAACAGCAGATGCTTCACGTGTTCCAACAGGAAAACAAGAAGATCGCTTCCGCTCTTGTACCTCTACGTGTAAGCCGTGTTCATGCAGGTCTATAAGCATTCAGTGC
>NW_021150055.1:0-4017 GCF_002837175.3 Physeter macrocephalus
TCAGGAGTGCAGTCCCGAGTGTGGCACACGTGGGAAGTGTCCATTATCTGAACACAGTCTATCTCTCTGCTGCGCGTAGACACAACTACAAATTGATTGCGTACACTCGCGTACAGCCTTGTGTACTGGACACGAAACTTAACACACTGTCCGTTGGATAGCTGTGGGTGCTTCACGATTTCTCCGAAACCTACCGCCCGATACACGTGTTTTGTGTGTGCATCTGTGTCTAATGCATGTGTTACATGAGAACGTCGCGAGGCAGCTCTTAATAAAGCAAGGAAAGGAGATTGTGCTTGGACTGCTGTACTGCTCCGCCTCCACCCCCCAAATAACACATGTGGCAATACACGGCTTGTCGCTGTTATTCGAGTACAGCGCCTCCACCGCGGAAGGGATCCAAACGTGACAGATACATGATCACGCTGCACCTGTGCAGGGAAGCGTAAGCAACAGGCAATGCTCGAAAAGCGTGAGCAGTTACTAGCAAAGCAAACTGTCGACAGACAGGCTTGAAAGGAAGTTAAGCCGTGTGATCTTGCTCAAGACAACAAAGCTTGGATATCACCGACAGAAAGCACGTATAACAATCCGCAATTCAGCAGGTGGCCAGAAAGAATTCAACAGTGAACGATGTGCCGGGATGTCAAGGCAAAGCAGAAGCCAACATCGCGGCATGCAAAAGAAGCTACACTTGCAATGGTACAGAGAGAGGTTAAGGTAGACCTGCTGACAAGCCATTGAGCTGCGCATGCGCGAGCTCAGCGCGATTGCCGCAGTGCGTCGTTGCAAGCCGGGGCCGCTTCTGCTGTTGCTGCAGCTGTTGCTGCTGCTACAAGTTCGTCGCTCCTGCCCGTGCTCGAATGTGACTGTTACTCCTGTTGCTGTTGATGCGGCTGCTGTTGCTTCTGCAGCTGGTCGGGGTGTTGATAGTCTTACTACTTCCAAAGGCCTTGGTGTGTCTCTACGGCCATCGTCGCTTCGGTAGATGACAGCGCCATCCAGCTGGTGGTTGCCATTACTAATCCAGTTGAAGCACGCACGACGTACCCTACGCGTGACTCGTTCGTGATGAATGAGAGCAAACGGCAATGCAGTAATTCAAGGTTCCTCGTTCCATATGGGAAGCGGAATTCACGTAGTCACACACTTCTTCCATTTCAATAAAAGTGGAAGCCGTACGAGTCTGTAATATGACAGTGTTGACTTGTGCCATACAGAAGTTTTAGGCACGATTCGAAGGGAACTGATACGTTTGGATATACGTATATGTGTGTGTGTATGTGTGTGTACGCTCGCATGGGGATTCCACTGCTGTGCGCGACTGTTGTCGCAGTGCGGGAGTCGTATTCACTGGCGCAGTTCTGCAAAAAGCACAGTCTGGTCAGGTTAGTATGAACTTGCACAACAAGGAAGTGACCGCCATTCCTACTGACACACCCTGGTCAGGTTACTATGAAGCTGCACAGCAACGTAATAACTGCGGGCACTTCCACAATTGTAGGGGGACATTGAAAAGTCTGCACGGATCAGCGATGTCTGTCTGCAGGCATTCGAGGTGCTGTGGAGAACACACCGGCAAGGTGCCTCGAGACATCAATAAAATAGTGGGCCGCCACTGTGCGAAACAAGCACGGAGAGAGAGAGGCGTTGCCGGAATACTCAGTGCTGCATGGCCCCCTGCAGTACTTTGCGGCAACCTGAAAGGACAGCAGAGTGTTGTTGTGTAATTCTTCTGATAGGGAAACTGCATTCACATAAGCGCATACTCCTCCCGGTCTGCGACGTGTCACTTGCTTGAATGGCATTTGATAGGATGGAAGCCTAAAATTATGGATCTAGGCATTGCTTGGTGTATCTGTAACCGAAGACAGCAACCCAAATTGTGTGGGTATGAACCTGCACAGCAAAGAAGTAACCGCCATTCCTGCGGACACGGAAGAAATGTATGTTCACAGTGCTCTGCTCAGGTTACTGTGACCCAGCACAACAAAGTAGTAACTGCGGACACTTGCAAAATCGTAGCACCCCGTTCCGTCCCCAGAATCCTCCTCGTACAGATAAACTGCTCACGTCCACCCCTTTGTGGAAAGGCACATACATTTCTACCGTAGCCTCACTGGTCGACCTGCGCGTCCAGTACTTACAACAGTATACATTACGTTTACACGTGTGGAAGGTGGACAGGCAGAACGCAAGCAATTCTGCGGGGAGCTGTTGAAACACGAGGCTGGACTTGTTACAAGTGCCTGATGCGGATGTGTCACCAAGGTAGCGTGAAAACCCTTAGGTTTATACTAGCTTTATTGATAAACAACAGTTATCAGTGGACCGGCAGAAAATGTACAGCCCGCATCACGTATTTCGAAAAGATGCAGCGGTCCCAAATAGGCGCCTTTAGATCCATGCGTGTACCGAGGTTATTCACTCTCAACGCTAGAGCTCGACTAGGTACAGCTATCATTTTCTACTGTTTTCACAACACATAAAGCAAAACAATCCTGGTAAACTTCCTTGCGCCAACATACACTTGCGTGGGGCCAGTCTCGCCCTGCATGTACTGGTACTGCCGGCATTTTACCGCGGAGTCCACTACAGTGAAATAAAAAATCACCCTCTGTGGCCACATAGCATTGTGTGTATATAGAGAGAAGCGCAAGAGGAATACTACGCATGGTTCAGCTGTGTCTACCATGGGTATTGTCCTCTTTTTATGACGTCGCGAAGTACACGTAAGTGAGTACATGCGTTGAATACGTAGATACACGTATACATGTGACACTCCACTGGGGCCATAGGGCCTATAGCAGCTATGATACGATACAGTTATGCAAGCCTGTAGACGTCATATACCTATGAATATTTGTTATAAATATATATATATATATATAAATGCACACAGAAATGTGGAAGGGTCAACAGCGGGTGGCCAGGCGTTTGCTGCCAGTAGTCTATTCCACGATCACTTGCGGGCGAAAACGCTGTATGTGTACAGAATAGGAGGCCATTCCCTCGGTAACCCTATGTGAACCTTGAGGCCCTGAACTGTTCGGTGACGTATTCCCTACACAGAAACCAAGCGACCACCGCGTTGTCAATCGTGGCGCCTGTCTGAAAATAGGTAGAGCGTGACAAGCGCACTAACGCCTTCCACTGAACGCTTTTTCGATAGAATATCTAGCGTTGCCGTGAACGTCAGCAGTTCCCGCACAAGGTGAATCACTTTTCTATGGTTTATGGCCGACTTCTGCATTACTATGGCAACTCCAAACTGCGTTCGCGCGAGTGACGCCTAAATATGTGCGGTGGGCCCTGTCAGGAATTACTTATTGTGGAAGAAAGCAGCACACAAATACGGGCACCGGTGTACATGTGTAGCTACAGAGTAGTAAAAATAATTATCTCCGCTCGCATGTTCCTGTGGGGTCTCTCAGGCAACTGTTTTCTACTATGCCGTCATTCAACCGCTTGGTTACCTGTCTTATTGTGCGCCTCAGTGCTTTTCGTTTGCATCTATTGGGTTTTCGATACGGTCTAAGTATCTACTGGGAGGAGTACACGCTCGAGTTATATGATGCACAGAGGTCGTTCAATGATACTGCGGCAAGGTTCCAGTCGTTTCCGGGGCGTATGCAGAAGGTTACTTCAACAACTTGTCAAGTGGTATCGCTGCAGCAGCGTCTATACACTTGCTTGTATAGATGTATCTGTGCCTGTTTCTCTGTTCTGTATGTGCGGCTGGCACATTAGACCCTTGTTATAACTTCACTACAGAGGAGAAGGGTACTGAAGTTATTGCAAGATTAGAACACTGAAATTGCGTGTTAGACGTATGTGGAGCACCTACACCTCGAACTATGTAATGTTTTGCGTGGACCGCCCCTCGGCAGCGGCTTCCTATCGCACCCCACAGCTTCATAGAGGTGTTTGTCGCCGATGTTGTGGTAAGCGCACGTAGGGGAAGGCGTACACACCTGCACATTGGTGGCGTATCAATCGCTGAGAGGCAGAGGAGGT
>NW_021150055.1:5828-5990 GCF_002837175.3 Physeter macrocephalus
GTGTGCGCTATGGTTGTTCCTGTAGCTGCTGCCGCTGCTGCTGATGGTGCTGTGGTAGCTTCTGCACGTGTAAGTATATTAAGCTCTTCAAACACTGTCCGGTAGTTCACTTTGGCCGTGTCCACTCGTCTGTCTCCTGCTGCTGCGCCCACCAATTGTCTT
>NW_021150059.1:0-2317 GCF_002837175.3 Physeter macrocephalus
CGCTGACAGCACGCTGGCCTTGCTGGGTGTAGCAGCCTCCGAAGAATGAGTGCTCCTCCAACCGTCGCAGCTTGCAGTTTGCGCATGGGGAAATACTTGATGCACATGTGTATAGGCAGTGCCCCCGGTAAAGGGCGTATATACGACGTACGCTACCAGTCCGCTGCCCCGTGTTCCTACAGAGGGCTTACTTTTCTAATGTCCTTCTACCCGGGAGAGCCCTTCTATGCATAAAGGAAAATCTCAGTAAACGGGACACTTTCTTCTACGACTGTACTTGCGCGTATAAATAAATGATCCAAAGAGATACATGTATCACTTGGCTGTGGGTGTTCGCGTCTGCCTGTGCTACGAAGTAGTCAACTGTAGTGAAATGTATGTTTGTGCCCCTGAGCCGTGCACATACAACGAAATTCATGTGCGTGCATACATATATATATATATATATATGCATAGGGCGCGTCTGCCGTTAGGCTTCGATGAGTGTCAATATGTATGTATGTATATATATATATATATATATTGTACGTATATATGTGTATATGTGTGTAGTGCCTACCCTGCTACACCTCATCGGACTCAGCCCAATGCTAGACATGAAGGCCACGAACTGAATCAAAGCTGTACGAGGACGTGCAGGTTTACTGATGCTGCTCTGCTGCCGCGTCCCTCTCAGCTGCCCGTTCAACACTACAACCACCAAGGAGTTTAACAATAGCGCATACGTAGACAGGACCATCGAGAAGGAGGAATACACGCATGTGCATACATCACGGAATCAGACGTCTTTATATATAACCTCTTGCGTGCCGCGGTGGCTGTGTGTTTAGTCGCGTACAGAATCAATTTTATGTTGTATCATCCCCGCGAGGAGGTAAGTTGCATTAAGGTGTGTAACTATCGGTCTCTAGCCCCTACATACCCCGAAGCCCGGCAGTGTTGCTGGGAATCGATCTCTCAGTGCAGTGGTATCTGCGTATATCTCCTCTTGTACATACGCCTGTCTGTGTAGTCTGTTGTCTTGAATATTCTTGCATGCCCGTGTAGTACCACACACAATTAACTCATCTGCGGACAGAGTGCAAGTTGTGAATGCTCGCGTGCGTCAGTGTGCAGATACACCTGCACCTGCAAGCAAGTGCACGCGTCACCCAACTGGGCAGCGTGGTGCATTTTCTTCCAGGTTCTGTGCTACGACTACTGACGATGTTTCCTAATCTGTCGTCTTTTCTCACACATGCCTGCCGGCCACAGTGTCTCAACACAGTGGTCTACCTACTTCATATCTCGCATGGCGCCAGCTGCCAGATATACATATTTGCGGCAATGATATATGCTGTACCTACTGGGTTCCATGCGTTTCATAGCATCGTGCATGCGAGTGTTTACTGTGTAGTGGGGACACAATGTCTGTCGTTCGAAGGCATCACGTGTACAAGGCTTCAACGCTGAAGTATCCCGCACATTTTCTCTCCCGCAAAACTGATTCGTGTGATTCAGGAATACGCGACTGCACTCTTCAGCTGTGGTGGATTAAGGCGGTTTTTCTCTTTCATGACCACTGACTGTATGCGACCTCTAGCAGTGTAACCTGTTATCTTGTCTGTGTTATTCCTGAAGTATCGCTACCTACTTTAGTGCAAGCCTTCCTGCTATCTTTGACTTGTTTAATGCTCCTGCTATCAGGTGTACACGACTTCAGCATTGAAATGCGCTGCAGTCCAGCTCCACTGTCTCGAAGTTGGCGCGCCCTTCTTAATCCGGTCTGTCTCACATTCCTAGAGGCGAGGGATATTCCAGTGCCTCTCCCCTCTAAACAACCGGGGCAGCAGCATCAACACCAGCAGCCACACCAACAGCAGCAGCAAGTGGCAGTTTCGAGTGAGAAGGAAGGAGCTTCCGGAGTTTTGGGTAAAAGTGGTCCTTTGGACTTGCCTGGCTCTTCCTGCGGAGAGACGCCCGCTGGAGTTTACCTTGAAGGTCAATGGCTGAGTGGCGCAAAATTCAAGACGCCCGTGCGGCTTCTGCAGCTATGTCAAACGCCTATTTCTGGATCCAAAAAGACCGATGAGAAATTTCGAGGTGCGCTTGCTATCTGGGAACACGATGTAATTTTCTTCTGTGGGCCCGCTCTTCTGAATCCGCTGCCATTCCATCAGTACCTGGAAAACATTCCTCTTCACGTGGAGGTTCATCAGACCAGCGACCAGCTGCGGCAGCAAGAGGAGGCACCGGAGGCATTGCAGTCACCCCGGACACAAAGTTTGTCGCCACCAGGGGCGGCCGATAAGTTGGGAGGAGAACCAGTATGCTTTCC
>NW_021150059.1:3455-4605 GCF_002837175.3 Physeter macrocephalus
TTTACCTGTTACCACTAGACGATGCGATGCGCACGAATTGTGTGAACGACACACACAGAGGTCGTCCGTAAGTTGAGGCGGGGTGCTTGACGGTTTTACAGTAGACGTTTTTACACGCAAAGACATATGCACAAGTTTTCAGTACTACTCAGGGCAATGCGCGTGTTCTATCCAGTTTTAGTGGCTCAAACATTTCAGATTTCAGAGGTGAGAATCACATCCAGGATATACGCATGTATTCAGACAGGTGGGTAATGTGCTAACTTCGGCTTGAATGTTCTCTGTCCATATGTGTATATATACATTTATGTGCGTGTTTCTCTCATTGCGCATGTACAGTACTGTCTACACATTATATAGTACATATATACATACTCTATCTACGTGAAAAACAAAGGCCGAGAGGGTTACACACTTCCCGTTGTCTCCTGCCCTGTTGGGTGGGGCGCCGCAGCCCCGCCACGGCGTATACCGCAGGTGCCGTTTCACGAGACAGGTAGGTGTATCCGTGTATGCATACGTGTGCTACGATGTTCATGCTCGTACGTTGTTGCACTACGGTACTGCACAGATCCACTATACATCTGGAGGCGTGCCGTTTATGGAGGTGTGCCCGTCCTCCATGCAGCAGCACTTTCAGCCAAACACGCGGCCGCACACGCGCACGCCAGGAGCGAGTGGCCTTGTATAAACACACACATACATGCGCATAAATGCGTACCTTCCAGGCTATATATATGCGTACAGATATGTATACAAATATATAACGTGTAGACATACAGACACCTCTGCAAGGTTGTTATTCTACCTCAACCCGTGTGTGTGCCCATTCGCCGTAACCCCACTTACATGTTATCACATATACAAAAAAAGAGAGAGACATGCATACAGAGCGTGGGGTGCACAAACGTGGTTGACGTGTACATACACGCAGCGCAATAGCGGGTTTATATATGGTTCTGCCTGTGTGTAGCACAACTGCGAGTCTGTCTACGTACGTGTTGAAACTGCTTCAAGAGAGCATACTATATCCTGTGCTTTCGCTTCAGAGGTGCTCCTCTACTGTAGGCGACTATTTATGTAAAGTGAACTACCTACGACGCGGACTCTATTAAAGCACGAAAATACTATGGCGCGCATACATGCGTAC
>NW_021150059.1:5578-5989 GCF_002837175.3 Physeter macrocephalus
TAAAGGTAAGTCTAAGCTGAAAGAGAACAAGCCCATTCCTGCGTTCGAGGTGTTCCAAAAAGAAGACCTCAGAGTGGGACGTCTGCTTCTTCTCGCCGACGATGAGTGTCTCCGCTCAACTTCTGCCTTCAACGCCCAAATTTCACAATTAAAAGGTACGTACGTATGAGCGCCTACGTACAAGACTGTGGACGCACATAAATGCACGCATATGTGTATATTACTACCACTATGTCTCAATGCAATATAATTCAGCCGTTAGCGTGAAGGTGTTCACCCATGCAAGAGTGACAAGTAGAGTCCTACTCTCTTGGCTCCAGACGCACTACAACGCAAGACCATGCATACGTGAGTGGCTTCATTGTGCGAGGCCAATGACTTCTGACTTTTTGAAAAGATCAGTGACGTTTT
>NW_021150060.1:0-898 GCF_002837175.3 Physeter macrocephalus
CAAAGTATGCCGTCATACGAACATGTTTGTGGGTACAAGCGTTTGCCGTGTATTTCTAGGCCAGAGTGTCTACACGTGCTCGCGTCCTCCCTACCTCTATATGCATGCAGTTCTCTCTTGTACGCTTTCTCTCCGAGGTGTTTTGCACACTTGGAAGTGTTGCAGCTAGTGTGTCGCACTGCGCCGGCGCGCATCACGTGTACGCGGAGAGATGCAGGATCCCCCAGGTTACGGGGCACACATGCGCATTCACACACAGACACACACATGCATCTCTCTCTCTAGCTGTTAACTGTGAAATCTGGAAAAGCCGTGCAATCTACTGCGTGGGCCCCCGCAGGCTACAACACATGTTGTAGCCACAATATATGTGTATATTCATATGTGTAATACGTACCGTAGGGGCGGAACAACAGGAGCCCCACGAGAAAGGGCGTTGCTAGTAGTCGTCTTCGTTTTCGCCTGCTATTCCCTGCCCTCTGGCTGTGTCTTTCTGCTTCATTGTCAGCCTGTAATCTTCTTCTTCTTTTTTCTCTCCCTTCCTTCTCCTCTTGGGGGGAGCAGACCCTGCTACAGCGAGCTCTGCAGCGAGCACGGGAGCAGCATCGACGGCGTCTGAAGCGGCGGCTGCAAGCGGGGGCGCGGCCCGCAGCGGCAGGGGAAACTTCAGAGGGAAAGTATTTCTTGTCTGGTAGACCAGACGGAGATAATTTCTGTGCAGTCGGCCGACCGCCACACCCGGATGCATGCAGGAGAGGGCCAGAACTACGGGGGGCACACATCGCACGGGTCCTCGACGGCTTTGTGCCTCGGGCCTTTCACCAGCACACCTTCCTCAAGTACGTTGCTACACAGGCGCCCCCCCTGATTATAAAAGTCTAGGTAGGCGGGTTGACAG
>NW_021150060.1:5719-5988 GCF_002837175.3 Physeter macrocephalus
TGCCTGTGTCCTTGTGTAGAGAGAGAGAACGAGTGTGGGGCAGACACTGCAGCAGTGGTGACAAGAGTCGGATGCCACGCATGCAGTAGCAGCCGGCGCAGGGCGTTGCCCTCAACCGCTAGAAGATGCATTCTCTGCTTCACTCGCACTTACGTGGAAGATCTGCGTCTCCAGAAGGCGGCAAGACTGAGGGACGCCTTGAACCTTCGTCTCCTCTATAGATTAGGTAAAGATAAAAAGAGCCCTCTGCACAAAAGAGCGGAACCGTT
>NW_021150061.1:0-2631 GCF_002837175.3 Physeter macrocephalus
ACGCACCTACTCGTACGGGGCCCACACACAAACGTCACAACACACGTGTCTTTCTAGGGGTTCATCCTGTGAACTTCGAAAGGTGACAACACCCGTGAGTTGAGTGTTTGTAGATTTGTATAAGGATTCTGTGCTGCCTCGTGTGGGGTACGCAATGCCCTTCAAACAGCTACAAATCGCTCGGCTGCAAACTGGCGAGCGCTAACACAGCAAAAGCACATTAGAGCGGACGAAATGACTGTGGTAAATCAGAGGACTGAGACAACTTCGGTACACGTTGTCGGTGAGGCTGAAGCACAATGCGCTTCTGAACCCAACTCATACATGCGAAGCCGCAGTAGACGTAAAGTCGTTTTCATGTGAAATATCAGGTGGAACCACTGTAGGATGTACAGACTGGGACAACCGTACGAACACGCGTATCTTTGTGAGAAGTCAAAACTCCCTTTCACCACAGAGTGGTGGAGCTACACACGGCAGTGCGCCTGCCTCGAAAAGGCGTAGCCCTGGTTCTTAATATGTTGAGCTGGAGATGCAGACGAGACAGGAGGACGAAATCCAAAAGAGAAAGGTGCACATGTATGTGGCACGCGACAGTCGATCTGTGTGCATTAATCGGGAGCTTCCCCCGATGATGCGTCATGAGCCAGCAGAAGTGCGGACACGCCCACACGAATGTGAGGTGTAAAAAGTTTTATTTGTAGACAGCAGGCGGAGCCAGAGCAAGGAAGAATGATTGGGGCCCGTATGGAAGAGTTGCGGTGATTCTCAGTAAAGATCGAGATTCTGCGAAGTATACCCGCATGTCGCGCACACGAACACCTCCACACGCTCTGTCAATGTCTTTGCTTGTCTCCGCGGATACACACATACGAAATTACACTTATGAACCCAATACACTATACGTGCATGCCTAACGTACGTGTGGCCATACAAGTGCCGGATAAGTTAACTGTTCTATGTGTACACTTGCGGAGAGTAATCCACCACTACAGGTGCGCGTGCTTCGCATGACTTCCAGAGCACACATGTACGGAAACACATTTCAAACTCATATTGATCTATGTGTGTATATGTATAGATGTATGTACACTTTTGTGCGTGTATCCAAGAAACCTCTTCGAAGTCCTTCTTCACCAGGAAAGGCAGGACAGGGGATACACTAGGACCTGATATGCATACATACTCATTCCATTACGCATGGAGATGCATATGTACACAGGAGACATGCGCAAATATGCTTACGTGTATAAACTGGCGTGGAGACCAGGCGAAAACAGCGGCTTCGCGTTCTCTTGGCGCAGATGCCTCAGTAGACACTCAGCACCTCGACAACATCACCGTGTTTGCAGTCTTCTGTTTGGAAGCTCACCAAGAGCTCTTTCGTGGCGAAGCCCAATAAAGGCCGTGGAGGACAAACGCACTCCTTAGGCATACAGCTGTTCGATTCAGCGCCTCAACGGTTGATCAGTAGCCATCCTCGCCTCCCGACGTTATACCCAGTGCCCATTCTGAAGTGCAGACGGACGCAGATCTTCGTGCATCCTATGTCGCTGAGCATATACCAATGTCTATATATTTAGAGGTATATTTGTTCATATATGAATCGGTTCGTGTGTCTAGCGGACTTAAGAAATATGTATTAGAATATCAGCCCAGCCCAACTCTTGTATCCATTAAATCTCTCTATCTTTCTCCGTGCGCATATGTATATATATATATATGTATATATATATATATATATATATATATGCGATCGTCTGCACACCCAAAACTCAAAGCCTTATCAAAAAGAGAGCATGCCCGTGCACCACGCTTGTGCAGAAGCGAAGTTTTTGCCAAACAGTGTCGACTGGGTTGCGTAGTTTGCCGATCAAATCCCGACTCGCAATACATACATAAACCAGTGTCTCAAAGAAGACCTTTCGTGCGGCCTGGGAGCACACACGTGTATCGACGTACAGGTGTGTGCCCCACTGTAACGGTATACGTCAGGTGAACACGTGTACAAACGTACGAAGGAAGCAAGGATGTCCACAGTCGAATACTCCACGTATTTCTACAAAATTCCTGCAAACCCTTGTAAGAGATTCTGTTTCAGCGGCATTTTGTCTGCTTGCCTGCATACTATCAAAGTTCAGCAAATACACATTTAGACGAATGCGCAGACATAGATGGTGGAATAACGTGGACGGTTCTCTGGATGTGCTACGTACATATATATGTGCATACCTTAATTTCTAAATCTGTCTCCTCTACTTTTCCATCGCTGTGTCTGCTGTGTAGTCGCGTGCATCAACAGTTTACGGGCATATATCCATCCCTTCCCTATCTAGCACGTGCCTTTCAATGTTTATCTCCTTTGTCGAATCCTTCTCTCTCTCGCTCTCTCTATATAGACACAGACACACACACACACATACGTACGAGCTTGGGCGCAAGTCGCGTATGCCTCTCAACGATGCAATCAGCGTGTAGCAACGCGTCTGACAGTTCCATCTGATGTTCACAGAAATCTTCTACGAAGACTCGAAGAACACCTTCTCTTCGTGGGTATACCTATCGAATCATACAAAGGCAGACACCAGTTGGAGTGGAACCTGCGCTGTTCTTGTGCTGTGCATATGTGGT
>NW_021150061.1:4776-5988 GCF_002837175.3 Physeter macrocephalus
GCCGAGTAAGCCACCACTACCACCGCATCAGCACTTTGCACTGATGACTGCTTCTCCGGCCGCTGCTGCAGCAGTGTTTGCTGCCACCGCGGCGTACGCGGTGCGGCAGTGTCGTCCTCAATTTCCAGCTGTGCCGTGCAACCTGCCCCCCTAGCTGCGTATATGCATCTGCAGTATTAACTGCCTCCTGCTGCTGCTACAGTCACGCTATTTTGGCCAACCTCCTCTAAGTCTGCTGCTCCGTGCGTGGAACTGTGTGACGGCTTCAACTCTACGTTGCTGCGACAGCTGCTCGTGGCGCTCTTGACACTGTTCCTGCAGTACCCGCTGCTGCTGCTCCTCCCTCTTCTCCTATATTCCATTGGTCCAGCTCCTGCCGCTCGTGCTTCGTATTGGCGGGGCGTTGGTTCTGCTGCTGCCGCTGTTGGTCTTCGTACTGCTGCTGCTTTACGTGCTACTTGCTGGTGCTCTTGCTGGTGGCCTCCGTGCTGCCTCGCAGTTTGCGCTTGCTGCTGTTATTGCTACTGCAAGGTGCTGCTGCTCCTTGAGCGGTGGGGGTCGCTCGCTTCTCCTCTTGTTCCTCCTCTTCACCTGTTGCTGCTGTAGATTATACGGCTCTGTGTCGCGTCACCGCTTCCACTGTTTCTCCTGCAGTTGCAACAGCTTCTGTCGGCTGTGCGACTGCTGCTGATGCTGCAGCAGCTACACTCGCAACGAAAGCCCGCTTCATGCCCTGCTGCGCGTGTCTTCATCCTCGCAAGCGGAAACAAGTCATTCAAACATTGTATGTACCTCAGTGCGCTCTTTGTTTACTCGGTTTTTCTTCCTTATGTGTGATTAAAACGACGACGACGAATGATGAGACTGTGTCGCGCCCGTGTTCTGGTGAAGAGGAAAAAAGGCAGACTGAATACTAACGAGTTGAGTGCCTGTGCAGCACCCACGGCAACACCAATAAGGCGACGAAGTACCTACCATCTGTGTTAGCAGCAGCACTACCAGCAGCAGGTAGAGAATGTATATTTTCCTGTGGGGACTGCAGTGCTGCCAAAAAAAGAGTTCCTTTTTCGTACCCAACACGTGTGTTGTTTCTTCGGCCGATTGAAATAAATCCGTCTCTCTCCGGCACCACCTGTTCTGCGCTGTCCTCGTCTTCCCCGAAATTGTCACGGTTTCTTATGTGTTACGCCGTCCTTCTCCCTTCATTTTCAC
>NW_021150062.1:0-2678 GCF_002837175.3 Physeter macrocephalus
GCTTGCCCTTCGGCTCAGGGCTGCCCTGCCCCAAAGGCTAAAGGTGTGCAGTCCGATTGTTGGAGAGCAGCCTCACGTGGACCTTTCACGGATGAAAGCGGCTCCCAGTGGAACCGTTCGCAAGCTGCGGACCGTGCGGCCTATTCGGAGTCCACACAGCAAGAGTACTCTGTGGGAGATTAGCTGCTGACGGTTGTCAGTCACGTCCCCTATTCCGAAGAAAAACTTTTCATTGTAAGTGGGTCTCTCAGGTTTTGACGCAGTTTCTAACTTAGCGGTAATAGAGACCAGTCGCTCGGCAGAATCCGCTAACGCCCTGCTTCGCAGGCTGTGATAAAGACGCGCCGACAGCTTCAGCCAAGAGGGCCAGCCTCCAGTCTAGGTAAGAATGCGATGTGTCAAAGTCCTTGTGTGACGCTTGCCAGAAGCACGAGCCTTTGGGGCAGGGCACCAAAGCTCTTCCCCGCACGCTGAGCAAGTCTGTTCACCTCTATCTCCTGAACCTCGAGTTTATGCAGCTAGGAAGCGAACTTCAGCAAAGGTACTCAGGGTGCCGCCGATTCAAACTTATTTCCAGCAGGCAGCCCAATTCGAGTATGCCTCTTTGTATTTTCCACGGGCAGGAAAAATGGTGCCAACTTGCACGCCTCCAGCTGGGGGGCGACGTACGCTTCTTCGTATTTTCCACGGGCAGGACAAATGGTGTCAACTTGCACGCCTCCAGCTGGGGGGCGATGTACGCTTTCTCCACGGGACACCGGCCCGTGCCTTCAGTGTGAGAGGCCTCTACGCCTCTTTGCTTTGGCAGCCGAGGGTTAGCGTCAGCTCTGAAAACCTTCCAAAGGGCAGAAGCATAGCCTCTTTGAACAGCACAGAAGCATAGACTCTTTGAACCACAGAGCAGGGGCAGCACAGAAAAATGACTTCTATTTTGGCCTGAGAATCCCCACTGCCCAGCGCTTCTTTGGGGTACACACGTGGTAGAGGAAGGCTGTTGATATCGGCTCCGTGATAACTTCCCCGGTCCACGTAGTGTGAGCAGCAGTAGACCGGCCGTACACCCCAATCCAGTTTCCTGTGTAAGTTGTACAAGGCAAACTGCCTGCTGGAATCCCTGGGGTGGGGGGTGGGGTGGGGCTTAAGTACCCTCCAGGGAAAACTCGAGGCTTGGGACACTGGGCTGGTATCCAGGTTAATGTTCTGTGCATCCACTGCGCAGCTGTTCTCTCTAAGCGGGTGCCGAAGGCTGTTTTGAAGAGTTCCCTGGGAGTGTCGGAGACAGGGCAGCAGCCGACCGGCCCACGCGGATACCAATTCTCTCAAGCAAAAGGCGACCAGCCTCCGACACTTGGCCTCTCCTTCGTACATGAAACAGCCCTGTGCTTTGAAGGTTCGCAGCTCCTCCATGTCCTCTGTGCTTAGCTCTTTCATGGCAGAATATTTTTGCGCACCATCATTCCTCACCAACGGAAGAGACACACAGAATTTCCCTAAAGGGAAGAAGCCTTCCGGGTCCAGCAGAGAGGCAGTGTCTCCCACTCAGCATTCCCACAGAGCAGAGCCCAGTGTATGGGACTGAGAGAGGGAGAAGCACAGCTCTAAGCCCGAGCTTTTCCACCATGCCGTATAGGCATCACCCTTCAAGCCCACGTAAAGTTCACAGAGAAAACACCAGGCCTCGATGTGCTTTCCTGTGGTCAGAAAACTTTGCTTGCATTCCTTAGGTGGCACATTGGCTCTGGACTGCCCTACCCCAAAGACACACGGTGTGCAACCCGATTGGTTGACATCAGCGCTCTTAGCTGTTTCACGGATGAAACCAACACCGAAAAGAGCCGTTCCAAAGCTGGTGACGGTGGTGGCTTTCACTAGTCTACACGGCAAGAGCACTCTGAAGGAGAGGAGCTGCTAAGTTGGGTAGCAAAGCCTTGTAATCCTAAGAGGAAGCTTTAATTTTAAGTGGGTTCCAAAGTCCTTGATGCATTTTCTCGGTTACCTATAGTGGAGGCCTGTCACTTAGCAGACTCCCCCAACGACCTGCTTCCCTGGCTGTGATACGGACACGCCGCCTGCTTCAGCCAAAAGGGACAGCTTACCGTAAAGGAAAAACCCTGTGTGGAAAATTTCTTGCCTAACCCTCACCACAAGAACAAGCATATTGGCCTTTTGTCAAAGGCTTTCGCCGCAAGCCTAACACGTTTGGTCTCATGTAACCTCTGAGTCCCTAGTTCACCCAGCTAGGAATCAAACTTCAGGAAAGATACTCAGCGTGCTGCCGACTGCAAATTATTTCACCAGGCAGCCCAAATCGAGTGCACCGACTTGTATTTTATTTTATTTTATTTTATTTTGTTTTAACATTTTTATTGGGGTATATCTGTTTTACAATGGTGTGTTAGTTTCTGCTTTACAACAAAGTGAATCAGTTATACATATACATATGTTCCCATATCTCTTCCCTCTTGCGTCACCCTCCTTCCCACCCTCCCTATCCCACCCCTCTAGGTGGTCACAAAGCACAGAGGTGATCTCCCTGTACTATGCGGCAGCTTCCCTCTAGCTATCTAATTTACATTTGGTAGTGTATATATGTCCTTGCCACTCTCTCACTTCGTCACAGCTTACCCTTCCCCCTCCCCATATCCTCAAGTCCATGCTCTAGAAGGTCTGTGTTTTAT
>NW_021150062.1:3592-5988 GCF_002837175.3 Physeter macrocephalus
TCTTTGCTGTGCAAAAGCTTTGAAGTTTCATTAGGTCCCATTTGTTTGTTTTTGTTTTTATTTGCATTTCTCTACGAGATGGGTCAAAAAGGATCTTGTGGTGATTTATGCCAAAGAGTGCTCTGCCTATGTTTTCCTCTAAGAGTTTGATAGTGTCTGGCCTTACATTTAGGTCTTTAACCCATTTTGAGTTTATTTTTGTGTGTGGTGTTAGGAAGTGTTCTAATTTCATAATTTTGCATGTAGCTGTCCAGTTTTCCCAGCACCACTTATTGAAGAGGCTGTCTTTTCTCCACTGTATATCCTTCCCTCCTTTATCAAAGATAAGGTGACCATATGTGTGTGGGTTTATCTCTGGGCTTTCTATCCTGTTCCATTGACCTATATTTCTGTTTTTGTGCCAGTACCATACTGTCTTGATTACTGTAGCCTTGTAGTATAATCTGAAGTCAGGGAGCCTGATTCCTCCAGCTCCATTTTTCGTTCTCAAGATTGCTTTGGCCATTCGGGGTCTTTTGTGTTTCCATACAAATTGTGAAATTTTTTGTTCTACTTCTGTGAAAAATGCCACTTTGGCTATTCGGGGCCTTTTGTGTTTCCATACAAATTGTGAAATTTTTTGTTCTAGTTCTGTAAAAAATGCCAGTGGTCATTTGATAGGGATTGCATTGAACCGGTAGATTGCTTTGGGTAGTAGAGTCATTTCACAATGCTGATTCTTCCAATCCAAGAACATGGTATATTTCTCCACCTATTTGTATCATCTTTAATTTCTTTCATCAGTGTCTTATAGTTTTCTGCATACAAGTCTTTTGTCTCCTTAGGTAGGTTTATTCCTAGATATTTTATTCTTTTTGTTGCCGTGGTAAATGGGAGTGTTTTCTTAATTTCACTCTCAGATTTTTCATCATTAGTGTATAAGAATGCCAGAGATTTCTGTGCATTAATTTTGTATCCTGCTACTTTACCAAATTCATTGATTAGCTCTAGTCGTTTTTTGGTAGCATCCTTAGGATTCTCTATGTATAGTATCATGTCATCTGCAAACAGTGACAGCTTTACTTCTTATTTTCCTATTTGGATTCCTTTTATTTCTTTTTTTTTTCTCTGATTGCTGTGGCTAGACCTTCCAAAACGATGTTGAATATGAGTGGTGAGAGTGGGCAACCTTGTGTTGTTCCTGCTCTTAGTGGAAATAGTTTCAGTTTTTCACCATTGAGAACAATGCTGGCTGTGGGTTTGTCATATATGGCCTTTATTATGTTGAGGAAAGTTCCCTCTATGCCTACTTTCTGCAGGGTTTTTATCATAAATGGGTGTTGAATTTTGTCAAAAGCTTTCTCTGCATCTATTGAAATGATCATATGTTTGCATTCCTGGAATAAACCCCACTTGATCATGGTGTATGATCCTTTTAATGTGCTGTTGGATTCTGTTGGCTAGTATTTTGTTGAGGATTTTTGCATCTATGTTCATCAGTGATATTGGCCTGTAGTTTTCTTTGTGACTTGTTTGTCTGGTTTTGCTATTAGGGTGATGGTGGCTTATAGAATGAGTTTGGGAGTGTTCCTCCCTCTGCCATCTTTTGGAAGAGTTTGAGAAGGATAGGTGTTAGCTCTTCTCTAAATGTTTGATAGAATTCGCCTGTGAAGCCATCTGGTCCTGGGCTTTTGTTTGTTGGAAGATTTTTAATCACAGTTTCAATTTCAGTGCTTGTGATTGGTCTGTTCATATTTTCTATTTCTTCCTGGTTCAGTCTCGGCAGCTTGTGCATTTCTAAGAATTTGTCCATTTCTGCCAGGTTGTCCATTTTATTGGCATACAGTTGCTTGTAGTAATCTCTAATAATCTTTTGTATTTCTGCAGTGTCAGTTGTTACATCTCCTTTTTCATTTCTAATTCTATTGATTTGAGTCTTCTCCCTTTTATTCTTGATGAGTCTGGCTAATGGTTTATCAATTTTATTTATCTTCTCAAAGAACCAGCTTTTAGTTTTATTGATCTTTGCTATTGTTTCCTTCATTTCTTTTTCATTTATTTCTGATCTGATCTTTATGATATTTGTTTCTAGGTATTTTTTGATTTCCTCTTTGATTTCTTCAGTGATCACTTCGTTTTTAAGTAGTGTATTGTTTAGCCTCCATGTGTTTGTATTTTTTACAGATCTGTTCCTCTAATGATATCTAGACTCATAGCGTTGTGGTCGGAAAAAATACTTGATACGATTTCAATTTTCTTAAATTTACCAAGGCTAGATTTGTGACCCAATATATGATCTATCCTGGAGAATGTTCCATGAGCACTTGAGAAAAATGTGGATACTGTTGTTTGTGGATGGAATGGTGACCCAATATATGATCTATCCTGGAGAATGTTCCATGAGCACTTGAGAAAAA
>NW_021150064.1:0-805 GCF_002837175.3 Physeter macrocephalus
CTGTCATGGCAATCAGTTCCCGAGGTAAATAATTCAGCTGGTGAGCTCAATGCGGACGGTCTGCACTCGAAACAAACATCTCTGCAGAGGCTCTCCTCTGGGTGCCTATTAGTTGACGAAGGGTGGACAGGAGTGGCTCGACAGACGCATGTTTACGTAACGTAGAGAAATGGGGTGAAAATGCGGTGGGTTGAGGGGAGCTCGTCATGACGAGAGCAAGCATGGGAAGAGGGCTTAGCAGTTTCCAGGGGAGGCTCGTAGCACAGACCCACAGAGAAAGTGCGTAGATACGGCGCCCTCTTAGACGGCTCTTTTTAGGTCGAAATGAGGTGAGCGCATGGCGACTCGTCAAGCTGCGTCTTCTTAGTGCTCGACTCAGAGGCGCTTGGCCTCAGCGGCGTCCACATTCAGCGTAACAATTCAAATGCATGCTCTCTATCAGTTCGGTCTTATGCTCAGCCAGGAGAGGCACATTCGCGATTCCGGCTTGTCAACGTAGCTGTTTCCTCATCACGGCACGACATAGGATGAGTGTGTTTGAGGTAATCTATAACTGCGCATCGAATAACAGCAGTAAAGCGGTATCGTCAAGGGTCTCCTGCAAATCTCAGGCGGCATTCCTGTGCTCCTTTCCTACAAACGATAGATCGATAACTGAACGCATAACAGCATATATCGCGTGGGATACCGGCTGCGAGTTGTGTTAGATCAAGGCTGGCGAGACACTGCGTATTCTCAAGCTAAAACGAGAGCATCGAAGTTTTGCGGAAAGCCGTATCAGAATTCCGAATCGATCTGGAGTTTA
>NW_021150064.1:5790-5986 GCF_002837175.3 Physeter macrocephalus
GGTGCATGCAGATAGGCGAGAGGATCGAAATGCATTGTCGTAGAGATGCACCCAATATCGTTATCAGGGGAACCGTGGTGCTGACGGTGATTCACTACTGCTTCACGGATTTGATGGAGAGCAGACGTTTCCATCTTGAACGCCTCCTGTGGCACACTGCGCTTCGGGTCCCCGTGGAGGGGACGCCATTCGACGT
>NW_021150065.1:0-5986 GCF_002837175.3 Physeter macrocephalus
AAAGTGTCACCTGTGGTTGCTGAGCAACCTCCAAGCACATGGGTCATTGAGCTCCGCTCTATGCATGCAGAGGGCATGGCAACACATGCCTTGCTCCGGAAGAGAGCCAGATCTCAACCTCAGGAAACCAGTCTCAGGAAAAGGGTGAGGGACTGTGTCATGTGCAATGAACGTCAGACTCGCCGTGTAAATCTGAAATACACTGAATCATACACGGTGATTAGCATTGATTGTACCAACTCAAAGATGATAACCCTTTCCCTCAAGCAGAAAAGTGACTTTAGAACCACCCCGAAATGATGGGGACCTTCCCCGAAGCACTGTTAGGCAACTGAAGGTTCCAACGTCACCAACCCCTGACTGAAGCACTGTCTTGCCCAGGCAGGTCACCTCAGGTGGAAACACTGCTTAAAAAGGTGTCCTCACAGGAGTGACTAGTGTGTCGCATGGCTCTCTTGTCCCCAGGCAGAAGGTGCTGGTGCACAGGCTGTGGGTCCACGTAGAAGCTGGAGCCTGAAGGGTAAAGCATTCTTGGCCGCTTTGGAAAGCAGGAGTCTTGGGGTAGAAACCTGAAGGAAAACACAAGGGTCGCCCATTTTGGAAACGCTGAAGGAATTCCCCAGGAGGGAATGTGATTTCTCTCGAAAGAAAGAGTGCCCCTGCCCTTCCTTGCCAGGAACACATCCAGCAGAGTACTTCAGCTAAACCGATTGTCAGCTGAGCCGCACATTCCAGAGAAAGGGACGGTGTTTCCATTAGCAAAGTTGAAGGTAAAAAGTTGATCCAAGGTTCTCACCACTGAAGTGCTGTCATGCAGGGGTGCCTTTCACAACTCTGACGACCCTCCCGTCTGCACCGTTTTGCGAAGAAAGTCACCGTGCACCGAAAGTGTCATCTGTGCCTTCTGAGCAACCTCCAGCCCCATGGTTTTTGGGCTCTTGATATGTGGAAGGCCAGGCAACAAAGTCTTTCCTCTGTCCGGGAGCTAGATACCCAGAGCTCCTCTATCCGGGAGCTAGATACAAAGAGCTCACAAGAATGCTCAGGAACACTGTTCTCCCTGGTCTCCTGGGCAATGCCAGGGGACCTCGCTTTGTCAACCTGAGCTGCACTGCAAACAACCTGCGATTCCAAGGCTTCTCAGAATTCAGAGCTGACGTCTTGCTCCCACAAGAAGCACGCCGACTTCTGGTCCAGCTGGAGAAATGTGCTCTCATCCTCTGAAGACTGTTAGGCCTTTGCAAGATCCACGGAGACGTAGGCGAAACTCAGGCGTTCACTGGCTCACGCCATTCACCTCAAGAGAAACTCCTGCTTGCCAAGTGCTTTCATGGAAGGGCCCGTGTGTGTGGCCTGTGTCTCTTTGGCCTGCTTGTGAACTCCAGGTACCTGAGCTGGGTGTCTCCCGGGAAAATGAAGGGCGACTGGAACAGCAAAATTGGCCCCAATGACCAACCGCAGAGCTGCGTCCTCCGAGCTGCGTGAGAAACAGTCACCCAATGACCAAACGCAGAGCTGCGTCCTCCGAGCAAGGTGAGAAACACTCCTGTTGACCGCCTTGCATTCAGGCCGGGGTGATCCTGAGAGGCAACGGGAGGCAGAGAGAATTTTCTTGAAAGCACCAGAGTGTGTGCGGTTCCCTGCTAGTTTCACAGCCCACAGCCTTCTGGGCCAGCGGTAATGAACGGTGCCCACGTGAGGCAAGCAAGGTCCGCGCGTGCCGTGCCCAGGGCTGGAGGGCAGCTGTTTCCAAGAAGCCTCAGTGAAGGTCGTGGTTTAACGCCAGAATGCCTCTCACGGTGGCGAGGACTCTCGCGGCCGGGCCCTGCTCATGGAAGAACACGGTGGACCCCGGAGGGTCATCAGTGGCTACTGAGCAACTTCCAGCCACATGGCTGGCTGGGCTGAACTCTATGCCTGCAGAAGGCAGGGCAACAACCAGCCAGCTCCGGCGAGGAGCCAGATCTGCACTGCTGGAAACCAGCCTCAGGAACCTTGCTGGTTGCATGGTCTCGTGTCCAATTCATGTCAGCCTTCAGGCGAAGCTCTCAGCCGCCCTGAGACCTACCCGGTGCTGGTAATTGAATGTAGGAACTCAAAGCTGACGACGCTGAACCCGACTCCGAAACGAGGCTGTAAATCCCTCCACCCCCTACCGAAGGACACATTTCCTATAGGATGGTATACCATTGCTAGGCCTCTGAAAGGGGCACCGGCCCCGAGGCCTGACTGAGGCATTGACTCGTATAAGCACGTCACCTCACGCAGCAACAGCGCTTGCCAAAGTGTCCTCACGGAAGCGCCTAGTTGGTGGCATCTGTTTCTTTTCGTCCCGGCAGAAGGGGCTGCTAACACACGCTGCGTGGCCACGTTGACAATGGGGCCTGAGGGCAAAGAAGTATTTACCCCTTTGAAAACGAGGATGCCTGAGGCCAGAAAACGGAATGAAAAGCACTGTGCTCGCCAACCTTCTACACCCTGCAGGAATACACAGGGAGGAACGGAGACTTTTCCCAAAGAAACAGCCTGCTTGCAATTTCTTGCTAGGAGCACATCCAGCAGATGAGTCTATCTAGGGCCAATGTCAGCTGAGCGCCAGACTCAAAGTAAGGTGCAGTGTCCCAGCAACCAAGTTGGCAGTCAGCCGTTTCAAAGAGGCCTCCGCGACAAGTACTGTAAATGCTGCTGTGCCTTTCAAGACTCTGAGGATGCGAGCGTCTGCCCCGGTTCCCGGGAAGGTCACCGTGAGCCCAAAGAGGCGTCTGTGCCTGCTGAGCAACATCCAACCACATGCGTCTCTTGGCTCTAGTGTTTTGTACGCACAAGGCCGGGCCCCAAAATCTTGCCTCCATCGGAGAGCTAGATTTCCAGAGCTTGGAAGAAGCCTGAAGAACACGTTCCTAAGCGGGCTTCTGGGCAATGCAAGGGGGCCTCATTTGGTAAACCTGAGCGGCTCTGGGGAAAACACCGTGCTTGCATGGGTTCTCGGAATTCACACGTGTCCCTTTGCTCCCTCAAGCAGCCCCTCGACCTCAGAGCCAGCGGCAGAAATGGGCAGTCGTCCGCGGAAGATTGCTAGGAGGGCCGCTGCAAGATTTACCGTGAGCTAGGCCAAACCAGGGCCTTCACGGCCTCGTGCAATTCAGGAGGAAGACTTGCTTTCCAAAGTGCTCTCAGGGAAGGGGTCCAGTGTGTGACATGTGTCTCTTTTGAACGCTTAGGAACTTCAGCTACATGAGCTGTGTGTCAACTGTGAAAACGGCGCGGGCCGGAAAAGTGAAATTTGCGCTGTTGGCAGCCCGGAGAGCTGCGTCCCCAGAACTCCCTGCAAAAGTGTCGTGTGTCTCCTGTCTTGTATTCTTCGTCGGAGTTCCCTGGCAGGCCAAGAGAGGCAGAGTGGCATTTCTCGAAAGAACTAGGGTGTGTACAGTTCCTTGCGAGGAGCTCATCCCAAAGCCTGCTGGCTAGTGGTTAGGAAACCTGTGCACATGCTGCCAAAGGAAGGTCTGCGCGTGCCGTGAAAAGTGCTGGAGTGCAACTGTTCCCGAGCAGCCTTAGTGAATTATACTGCTTTATCGCTGGTAGGCCTGTCGGGACTGCGAGTTCTCTCACGCCTGGACTCGGGTCACGGAAGAACAAAGGATACCAAAGTGTCATCTGGGGCTGCTGAGCAACCTCCAGCTCCACGGGCCATTGGGCTCCACTCTATGCATGCAGAGGGCACGGCAACACACGGATTGCTCCGGCGGAGAACCTGACCTCCACCTCTGGAAACCAGTCTCAGGAACAGGGAGGGGGACGGTGTCATGTGCAATGAACGTCAGACTCCCCGCGAAGACCTGCCGTGCACTGACTCATACACGGTGTTTAGCATTGATTCTACGAACTCAAAGCTGACGAGCCTTTCTTTCCCTCAAGCAGAAAGGTGACTTTACGAGCAGCCCCAAAGGATGGACACCTCTCCCGAAGCACTGCTACGCCATTGAACCTTCCAACGTCGCCAGCGGCGGACTGAAGCACTGTCTTGCCCAGGCAGGTCACCCCAGGCAGGACCTCTGCTTACAAAAGTGTCCCCACGGGAGTGCCGAGGGGGTCGCATGGCTCTCTTGTCCCTGGGCAGAAGGTGCTGGTCCCCAGGCTGTGGGGGAGAGAGGAAAAATGGGCTACTTTGGCTTTTTGAGGAACAGTATGTAGTTCTCCAAAATGGTACCTGCCTGGGGGATTTTTCAAGAAAATTAACCATCAGTAGTGATTTGTTTGTCTTCACATAACGTATGATCCAGATGTCGATGCCCAGAGCTCACAAGAATCCTCAGGAACACTTTTCTCCCTGGTCTCCTGGGCCATGCCCGGGGACCTCGCTTTGTCAACCTGAGCTGCACTGCAAACAACCTGCGATTCCTGCTGGAAACCAGCCTCAGGAACCTTGCTGGTTGCATGGTCTCGTGTCCAATTCATGTCAGCCTTCAGGCGAAGCTCTCAGCTGCCCTGAGACCTGCCCGGTGCTGGTAATTGAATGTAGGAACTCAAAGCTGACGACGCTGGACCTGACTCCGAAACGAGGCTTTAAATCCCTCCACCCCCTACCGAAGGACACATTTCCTATAGGATGGTATCCCATTGCTAGGCCTCTGAAAGGGGCACCGGCCCCGAGGCCTGACTGAGGCATTGTCTCGTATAAGCACGTCACCTCACGCAGCAACGCCTCTTGCCAAAGTGTCCTCACGGAAGCGCCTAGTTGGTGGCATGTGTTTCTTTTCGTCCCGGCAGAAGGGGCTGCTAACACACGCTGCGTGGCCACGTTGACAATGGGGCCTGAGGGCAAAGAAGTATTTACCCCTTTGAAAACGAGGATGCTTGTGGCCAGAAAACGGAATGAAAAGCACTGTGCTCGCCAGCCTTCTACACCCTGCAGGAATACACAGGGAGGAACGGAGACTTTTCCACAAGAAACAGCCTGCTTGCAATTTCTTGCTAGGAGCACATCCAGCAGATGAGTCTATCTAGGGCCAATGTCAGCTGAGCGCCAGACTGAAAGTAAGGTGCAGTGTCCCAGAACCAAGTTGGCGGTCAGCCGTTTCAAAGAGGCCTCCGCGACAAGTACTGTAAATGCTGCTGTGCCTTTCAAGACTCTGAGGATGCGAGCGTCTGCACCGTATTCCCGGGAAGGTCACCGTGAGCCCAAAGAGGCTTCTGTGCCTGCTGAGCAACATCCAACCGCATGCGTCTCTTGGCTCTAGTGTTTTGTACGCACAAGGCCGGGCCCCAAAATCTTGCCTCCATCGGAGAGCTAGATTTCCAGAGCTTGGAAGAAGCCTGAAGAACACGTTCCTAAGCGGGCTTCTGGGCAATGCAAGGGGGCCTCATTTGGTAAACCTGAGCGGCTCTGGGGGAAACACCGTGCTTGCATGGGTTCTCGGAATTCACACGTGTCCCTTTGCTCCCTCAAGCAGCCCCTCGACCTCAGAGCCAGCGGCAGAAATGGGCAGTCGTCCTCGGAAGATTGCTAGGAGGGCCGCTGCAAGATTTACCGTGAGCTAGGCCAAACGAGGGCCTTCACGGCCTCTTGCAATTCAGGAGGAAGACTTGCTTTCTAAAGTGCTCTCAGGGAAGGGGTCCAGTGTGTGACATGTGTCTCTTTTGAACGCTTGGGAACTTCAGCTACATGAGCTGTGTGTCAACTGTGAAAACGGCGCGGGCCGGAAGAGTGAAATTTGCGCTGTTGGCGGCCCGGAGAGCTGCGTCCCCAGTACTCCCTGCAAGAGTGTCGTGTGTCTCCTGTCTTGTATTCTTCGTCGGAGTTCCCTGGGAGGCTAAGGGAGGCAGAGTGGCATTTCTCGAAAGAACTAGGGTGTGTACAGTTCCTTGCGAGGAGCTCATCCCAAAGCCTGCTGGCTAGTGGTTAGGAAACCTGTGCACATGCTGCCAAAGGAAGTTCTGCGCGTGCCGTGAAAAGTGCTGGAGTGCAAGTGTTCCCGAGCAGCCT
>NW_021150066.1:0-175 GCF_002837175.3 Physeter macrocephalus
TAGTATTGAATATCTTAATTACTTTACTTATGTCTGCTATACCTGAATGTACTTTCTTCTACACGTCGCAGGCACCGACCTGCGTATGCCCGCGGTCAACCTAATGACAGATGCGGCATGTACACAACTTTTGGTCATTTACACACGTGCCATCCTCACCATGTAAATCTGATTT
>NW_021150066.1:5299-5986 GCF_002837175.3 Physeter macrocephalus
TGCAGCGTCTGAAATTTGTGCCCAGCGACGGAAAACTTGACACACCCACCACTACAGGTGTCGAGCGACTGCTCAGTGAAGCAATGGCAGCATATAAAGCAGCCCTTTTTATCTTCGCTGGTGAACTGTGCGACGCAATAGCTCGCACGGACATCGTCGCGTTTGAGAAAAAGTTACAGGATCACTTGCCATTACTAAAAGAAATCTTAGCAGGTCTACTGGCGTTGTGCGTGAGACTCGACGATAACGTGACTAAGGAATACAGAACAACTTTGGGCAGATGGCTGCTCAAGTTCTTCCGGCTCGACAGTGCTGCGCTCTTGTTGTCGCCTTTTAGTCCAGCAGACCAAGTTTTACAACGGAAACTGCTAGCTGATATGGGTGTCGACGCTCTTGGAAGCAGTATGCAAGTTGGCGACAGTGGCCCTTCAAACGGTGGAACCTCTCAGGCAAACCAGGCTGGAACACCGCCTGCAGGAGACCTTAGACTTTTACAACATCAACCAACACCGCTGACGAGGCAACATACTCAAGTACAGCATCAAGGCATGACACAGCCTCAATTTTCCAGCGTATCAGCTTTCTCCGTGAAACCGGAACAGGGGCCGCAACCCGCTACAGGAACACTACCCAGCATGATGAGTAGCACCGCTGTAATGACAGCAGCTGCAAATGGAGCCGGCAACC
>NW_021150068.1:0-215 GCF_002837175.3 Physeter macrocephalus
CCACCACTTCAAGATCCCTTAGACTGTTCTGTCGTGTGTATAATGAAGGCTATTTCGCGCTTTCAGCTGTACGTACGCTACGGAACTACGTATTCTATACGTACGTCATGGGACCACGTATTCTTAGCTGCGCTTCATCAGGTGTGGCGTAGCGCCACCAGGTTCCTCTCACTTCCAGGTGGAAGGGTAATTGAACATTGTCATTCAGGCACGGA
>NW_021150068.1:5119-5985 GCF_002837175.3 Physeter macrocephalus
AAAATCGTCACCAGCGTATTCTTCCTCTCCGTTTTGCGCGTGCGGCAGATATTCTTGCTGCAGTTGCCACTCGTGTACATGTTGTGGGTGCACAACCCAAGCCAGCTGAAGTGGTTCTGCCCGGCGCCAGTGCTGCCCCTCTACCTGCTCCTTCTTCCCGGCGTGCCATCTAGTAATCGCCTCTCTCAGGTTTTGCAGTGCTTCTTCTGATCCCCTCTCCCCACGCAGAGCACTCCGCGGCTTACTTTCTCCCCTCGTGGCAAGCAAGGCGTGTGACTGTGAGTAATGCTTCTCCGGCATTTTCACATGCCGCTGTGGCCGTACCTGCTGCTCTTCCCTAGGGGTCTTCTTTCCTGTGGCACCCGGAACACTGACTACCACACCGGAAGGCAAAAAAACAGCGTTTGGGTACAGTGTAGCAGATGCAGGATCATAAGAAGGCAGCGCAGGAGACAAGGGTGCAGCAACGTCAGCAGTAGCAGAAGAGGCGCCAGCAAACTGAGACGAATCAGCAACTGCGGAATCACTAATGCCTGCACCTGCAGGAGAAGGCCTCTTTTCAGCCGACTGCAAGAGCACGTTGGTTTGGCCTCCTGCTGCTGCTGTTCCCGGGGCTTTCCCTTCGATTGCTTCTGCTGCTCCTGCATCTGCTATTGTTCCCGTCTCTACGGCTGTGCCTATGTTCGCCGAAGCCGCGCTGGGCAGCTGGGGTGCGAAGACGATGCGGTCGAAAGTGGCAGGATAAATGACAGCAACACGATGGTCGCTAGCTGCAGTAGGTTCAGGAAAAGCAAAAATCCAAGCAGCAGCAGCAGACGTGGACGTAAACGGATTGTAGCTCGATCGCAAAGGAGGGTGCCGCCGAG
>NW_021150069.1:0-222 GCF_002837175.3 Physeter macrocephalus
TGCTCCCGGTGGGTGTTCGCCGGGAACCAGGCTGCGGTTCTACAATCACAGCAGCAGCAGCGGAGCAGCAGCAGCAGCAGGAAGTAAGAAAAATGCTGCAGGAGTGGCGGGATCCGAAACAGGTTCTTTTCTTGCTCCCGTATCCGGTGACTACGACAGGACAGCAGTACGCGTTCTCAACGTAGCACGATGCAGAGGATACACTCACGGCGGTAGGAGCCT
>NW_021150069.1:5751-5984 GCF_002837175.3 Physeter macrocephalus
GTAGCGCCTAGTCATGAAGCGCGACAAAAATTCGCGCTTCCGCAAGAGATGGCTGAGAGTGCTTACATTTCCCGCCCATTCACCCCCTTAAAGGCTCGAGGCTCGTGGGTGGTGTTACCGATCTTGTGTCTTTTTACGTTAGTGTGAGGAAACACACTGTTATTGTTGCCAATCTTGTTCCTCCATATATGTGAAAAGTGCCAGCTTCACTTCCCTTTAAAACTTCCACAAGC
>NW_021150070.1:0-218 GCF_002837175.3 Physeter macrocephalus
GGTCTGCGGACGGGTGTATACGCCTCTGCGTGGTAATAGATAGAAGCTGTTGCGCGTAGTAGACAGGCGCAGAAGGAGCTGCTGCAGGAGTATGTGTAGGCTGAGGGAGGGAGCTGCTCCCTCGACTATACCGGCCACGAGGGAGCAGCTGCTTGAGTGTTTGTAGGCCGGGGGAGGAAGATGCTGCGTGCAGGGAGGACCACTGAGCGCCCGCGGCT
>NW_021150070.1:5556-5984 GCF_002837175.3 Physeter macrocephalus
TGTGAATGCAGGAGCAATAGCAGCCTTCAGAAGTAGCGGCCGCGCAGAAGCGGGTGGCTAAAAGGAAAAGCAGTATATGCACGGTTTGGCAGTTCACTGGTGCAGCAGTTTTGCCGGGTCCTACGAACAGCAGAGCGGCAGAAGATTCGACCGAATGTAACAGTTTATCAACTGCAGCGGCGGGGGAGCGCCAGGGCGCGTTTAAATACGGCGAAGTAGCATTATCGCGTTGAAACAGCTGTTCATTTATACTTAAATGTGTACTTGTGGCAGCGTAGCATTTGAAGAACCTGCATGCCACAGCAGCCAGTGTGGCACGTAAAGCCAGCTGAAGTAAATTCTTGGTGTTCATCAGAAGCCCGTGTGGGCCGGCATGAACGCAGGTTGCACATGCTCTCATGCGGCCAGTGCTGAACGCCTATTCTGTC
>NW_021150071.1:0-475 GCF_002837175.3 Physeter macrocephalus
TTCAGCCCAAGTGACAATTCTCGCCAACTAGGCCAAATCACGTTCCGAGTACCCATGGGAATGTCCACCACAGGAAGCGGTGGGCTTCAGCAACCATGACCCAGGTTCCAACCCCACTGCGGAAACTAGGCCACCTTCCCGGCCAAGTGTCGCCAACGCCCAGCCAGAAGGGTTCGCGGCCCTGAATCCGGAGTAAGCGCTCAAATGCTTGACAGCTTCGTCCTGTGTGCCCTCCTCCTGCTCACAGGGCAACTTGACCCTACTGGAAGCAAACACGGGGACACTGTACACCAGGGAAGACAGACCGCAAGCGTGTCGGCTTTGATGACACCGACCTTACCCCATGCATCCTGGCACTTCTGCACTGCAACAGCGACACTACTAAGGATCTCACAGAGATCAAAGGCACTGGCCCCGAGGACCACACACAGATTTCAAACGCAAGACCTGTGCCACGCGAGGAGACCGGGTAGCT
>NW_021150073.1:0-305 GCF_002837175.3 Physeter macrocephalus
GTGTCTACATGCCGACGGTTTCTCCAAATATCCTGGTAACTAGTTCTTTTTACGAGGGCGGAGAATGCGCGATAAGACTGGATCAGTCTGCCGGCCACGACCGCGAAGCAAGTACACGTCGGGTTGAGCCGTATCTTAGGGAACTGTGCTTGAGAAGTACTGGTCGGGCTGTTCACGCATTGGGAAAAGACAGAAATTTGCAACGTGTATGTGTGTACATGTGTGACATATATATGGACGCGCGAGGGCGGGACGTGACAAGTGACTTTTCGATGTTCTAAAAAGGTTACTGCATACGTAGGAGA
>NW_021150073.1:5385-5982 GCF_002837175.3 Physeter macrocephalus
CTCTCGCTCATTCTCTCTCCCTATATATATATATATATATATATATCTGTGACGTGCGCAGGCCGATTTGAGTCTTTTGACTTTCACCAATCATATGCATATACTACGTGTATAGGTAGACACTTCTTCGTATACCCCTGTACTACATACATATATACGAAGGTACGTAGGTATATGTACGGCTTGACAGAGAGAGAGATATATACCGCTGTATATGAAGGTAGGTATGTGTCTATACATGCTGGATACAGATATATATAAATAATATTCTCCCACAGAGTCTCAGCAGTTTCCGCAGTCGGTGATAGGCGTGGCGGTCGCCAAGAAGAGCCTGCGGCGCGCATTTTTTTCTGAGGAGGCGCAGCCCTCGCAGTGGCTGGCAGCAGCAGCAGAGGAGGAGAAGGAGAAGGAAGAGGAGAGTCCCACAGACAGAGCCGCCTGTATTTTTTCTTCCCATAACTCCTCATCAAAAGTCTTCTCTCCCCTCTCCCACCTGAATAGAATAAAGATTTTATGATCATAGTCGATGCCTGCTGCTGCAGCAGCAACAGCCTGTGATTTGGCGCAGCAGCGAGCCCAGCGAGTGTCAGCAGCTGC
>NW_021150074.1:0-401 GCF_002837175.3 Physeter macrocephalus
GCTGCTGCTGGCTGATCAAATGCTGCTAGCTGATCAAATGCTGCTAGCTGGTCATTTGCTGCTGCTAGCTGGTCTGCTGCTGCTGGCTGATCAAATGCTGCTAGCTGATCAAATGCTGCTAGCTGGTCTGTTGCTTCTAGCTGATCTGCTGCTGCTGGCTGATCAAATGCTGCTAGCTAGTCTGCTGCTGCTAGCTGGTCTGCTGCTGCTGGCTGATCAAATGCTGCTAGCTGATCAAATGCTGCTAGCTGGTCATTTGCTGCTGCTAGCTGGTCTGCTGCTGCTGGCTGATCAAATGCTGCTAGCTGATCAAATGCTGCTAGCTGGTCTGTTGCTTCTAGCTGATCTGCTGCTGCTGGCTGATCAAATGCTGCTAGCTGATCAAATGCTGCTAGCTGGTC
>NW_021150074.1:5684-5981 GCF_002837175.3 Physeter macrocephalus
CCCTGTGGTTTTTCCCTCACTGCGTTTCTTCCTCTCTGTTGGAAAACAAGGCGCAGCTGAGATTTTTTTTTTTCTCTCTCGCCCATTATGCTTTTCCTCGCTGCAGATGACCAAAGAGGCATGTCCTTTGAAGGATGGCGAACTGCTGGTGTTGGTGGAGGCGCTGCTTCGAACAGCTGCCAATGCCACAGTCGCCTCCATTTCCACAAGACATCAAGCTCTTCAATGTATTCAATGGCTAGCTGAGGAAAAGCCCCGCGGTCAGTTGCTGCTGCTGCTAATACTTCTTCTGTTTCT
>NW_021150075.1:0-205 GCF_002837175.3 Physeter macrocephalus
CTGGGCAATTACATGCGTAGTTAGCCCCCTATCAAACGCCTTCTGGGATATATGAATGAATTCGCCGCAGCAGGCACGGAAAATCATCCGCGTTCACTTCTCAGAAATTCGTACACAGCGTTCCTGTTCGACATCAGACTTCCCAACATCTACGAACCTCTGGAATGCCATTGCTCCGATACTCCGTTCTTGTAAACTGTGCCGG
>NW_021150075.1:4742-5981 GCF_002837175.3 Physeter macrocephalus
CGGGACGGTCGAAGCCTGTGTCGGAGAAGTCCGATAAGTCAGACATTTTTCAAAATAACAAGCGACCTCGTGAACTGCGGCTCATCCGTCTCCCGCCCTAATGAGTCTGGGAGCCGTGCTGCTGCTCCTTGGCCTGTGGCTGCTGCGTCTTCAGCTGTTGCATTCACTCCCGCTGCTACCCCTCCTTCTGCCGCGGATATTGCCAACAATTACCGCGAACTCCGCCGCTGGAGCTGCTTCTGCTGCTGCAGGAAAGCTCCTGCTACATGTGCTGTGGTTGCCTCGCCTGCTACTGCTGATGCTGCCACTAGTGCTGCTGCTGGTGGTGGTGAATGGGCTACTGCTACTTTAGTCACCGCGTTGAAATTGCATCCCGTGCAAGCGACGGTAAACCCACTTCGAGCTACGATGAGCGCGGTACGAAAAAGGGAGCCGGAGGGTGAAGAAGATAGCACATTGTGAGGGATGCGTCAGTTGCAGCCAAAATGGTCTGCACTGACATTTCTTATGTCCCCGGGTGCAATTTTTCCTCAACACCGCGAGTGCCTCATGAGAAACCACGTGCGTGACTTCGCACGTGCCGCTGCTGATAAGAGGATGTTCGCGCACAAGTGTGGAGATCCATAAGCAGCAAGACCTGACTAATTTTTTTCCTCACTGCCTTCTCTCAGAAGTAAAGGGAACCTGTCTCCCCAAGTAGTAGCCCACTGTAGGAGTCGCACATGAATGACTAAATGGAAAAATTAATGAGGACAGGAACTCACCATTTGGCCTTTCATCAGTATTCCTACAGTTTGGTGTCCTAACTTCCTTTTGACGAGCGTCGTTCTGTTTCCACCACTTTACCAAACCGTGAACAAAGGCCCGGTCGCTAGCTGGCATGCGGGCAACGTCAGAAGCTCGCCATGGGTCGGGGACCGCTCTCACGAGAGGCGCAAAATTTAGCAGGTCAAGTACTCGCACCACACTACAACTGCATCCAGGTCTCCCCGATAGTGGCAACCACATTTTTGTCAAAACGAAGTCACTTATTCATTGGACGTGTTTCTGTGCGGACACGTGGATGAGCAGCAGAACACTGCCCCTGCAAAGCCCGCTTTAACTGTGCGAACCTCCTACCGTTATAGCGTAGCGGAAGAGAAGAGCCCTTCGCTATCCGGTGCGCTCTCCCTAAAAACTATGAGAAGGAGGGCTCCCAGACACGGCTTCATGGACGTACTCAGCGCCAGAGACCGTCAC
>NW_021150077.1:0-183 GCF_002837175.3 Physeter macrocephalus
AGCAGCAAGAATCCCAGCAGCTGTGACGGCAGAAGCAACACCAACAGTAACAAGGAAAATTATTCAGGTGGAAGCCGTAGCAGCAGCATAGCTAGTAACGTCCACAGGGAGCAACACACTAGCAACAGCTGCAACCGAGGAGAAAGAAGGACAGGAGAAGGGAGGTCCTCTACATGTAGAAAT
>NW_021150077.1:4665-5980 GCF_002837175.3 Physeter macrocephalus
GGTGGTGGTAGCAGCGCGGCACCTCGACGTGCGCCAGCAAATGATAGAATACGAGCTGCAGCAGTGCATACAGCTGGAGAAGCTGTGGCAGGTACAGAGGCACAAGAAGTCGCGAGGAATACATCTGGATTAGAGAGCAAAAAATTGGAGGATGGTACGAAGATACGAGCAGCAACAGCAGCAACACAGAGGGAAGGAACAGCAGCAGCTGCTGCTGCAGCAGCGGAGACAGGTGAAGCAGCAGTAGCGGGGGCATGTACTGCAGCTCCAACGGAATTAGCGGCACTAGCAGCTCGCTCACTCACAGCAGCAGAAGCTGTTGTTGGAAAGGGGGAGGAGGGATGCGGGGGCGGCTCAACAGCCGTAATAGCAGGAGGAGAATTAGCAACGACAACACAAGCGATAGCAGCAAAAACAGAAACGCAGGCGATCGCAGCAACATCTGCAGCTTCGCAGGCTGAAGCAGCAACAGGTGCGAGAAGGACGTCAGGAAAGAAGACAACAGACTCTGCAGCAGCGGATATAAGTGTAGCAGCGGCCAGCGAGGATGGTACAGCATGGACAGCAGCAGCAAATTCTCTAAGAACAGCACGGGAAGAAGAACAGGCAGCAGCAGACACGTCTCATGCAACGGTAGCAGCAGGTGTCTCAGAAATAGCCGCAGCCTGCAGGTGTGAAGACGAAGAAGCAGCACTAGATACGTGCAAAGCAGCAATTGCAGCAGACGCGTGTAATCTAGTAGCAGCAGGTGTTTGGAGTGCTCCAGCAGCAGCACGTGGTGGAGGCACGATGGTAGCAGCGGATATTTCAGAGGGAAATACACCAGCACTGTCCAGCAACGTTAATGCCGCAGCAGGAGTTGCTTCTGAAGAGAGAGTAGTACCAAAGGAAGAACTAGAGTTTTGTTCTTTTTCTGCTTCGTCTTACGACATGGATGCGACAAATGCGCCTGGTGAAGTGTACGTACACTCGGAAGGTCTGGCCTTGCAGCCTGTTGATACTCCACAACAGCAACAGAGTTTTGTTTCCTTCAATTACGCTACTGCTTCTTCGACTGTTTTTCCTCCTGGTAGATTGAAATCAGTTCAATCCTCTGTTGCGGGTGCTTTTCTTTCTGACCGTACTGCTGCCATCTCCGCTTCTGCCAAGGCTGCTACGCGCGCTGAAAAGCAGAAATGTGCCCTGGCTGCTGCTCCTGCTGTCGCCTGTAGTGCTGCACTTCCTGCTGCACCTCCGTCTACTGCGGCAGCTGCCGTCCCTCCTGCTGGTGCTGCAGCCCATGGAGATGAAGCGCCTTCTCCTACACCTGTTTCTC
>NW_021150078.1:0-255 GCF_002837175.3 Physeter macrocephalus
GCCGGCAGCTAACAGATGAAAGGCCTGAGCACCTCCCGAGACAGCTGGTTTACTGGCTGGACTTTCCAGGGAAGTCCGGTTCTGTCGCAGCTACGGGGAACTTCCGATGTGCAACCGTCCGAGCGAGCGCCTCTCTATTTCCTCCTAAAGGCAAAGTAGCGTTGAATCAGCTGGTTCCTAATAAAATCAGCTGGTTCCTAATAAATTCAAGTGTCGGAGTACAGGTCGGACAAGTCTCTACGCCTGGTGAAAGAC
>NW_021150078.1:5516-5980 GCF_002837175.3 Physeter macrocephalus
GATGCGTCACAGAGGGGCTCCGGAGAGCGTCTTAACCTCCCTTCCAGAAGAAATGTGCAGTCAATTTAAAAGTTTTGGGGCGTTGGTCTTTTCCTCGCATTCGAGGTGGCCTCCGGATATTGCTTTTCTCCGGAGGCCTCTAGCGGTTCAGTTTCAACGCACACGTCTGCTGGTGCTCGCACCCACACCGTTACTTCCATGATGAGAGCTCTGCGGGGTAGGCTACGCTTCCCTAGGCACCTTCTCTGACATGCGCTTCGTAGAGAATGTTTAGTACACTGTTTTGTTGTAGAACGTTCTCTATGTGCGTGTTTGCGCAATTATGCATGTCTGCGGGCACACCGAGCCAGCAGCAGGTTGTTTTGATTCATTTTCGAAAGTGTAGCACAAACGTTCTGTGCTCAGTGCCATTCTCCCCACCTTGTGACCACTAACCTGTAGAGCTTCAGGTACGGAATCTAAGT
>NW_021150079.1:0-5980 GCF_002837175.3 Physeter macrocephalus
ATAGGACTCTAAAGGTAAGCTATACATTTCCCTTTGACACGCGCAATGGTGTAGTTGGTCAACTTGGATAGCTGATATTTCCACTTGCTGTTCCAACGGGACCGCCAGCACGGCCGCCAACGGATGCCATCGCAAGGCCTTGCAGACCGCCTCTGGCAACATGTTTCACCCTGAGAGTCCCTGAGGGAAGCGTACCTCAGCATCAGAAACAACAACTACACGCTCTAGTATATCTCACACGGAAGACATATCTGAAGTGTAGAGCAGAACTACATTGTTGAAGGGATCAGGAATACACTGTGCTATAAGCTGAGGTATAAGCAAGCAGTGCAAAAGCACTGAGTGCCAAAGGAGAGAGTGCCAGAGGGCTTGACGCACTGCTGTGAAATCTTGCTTCCCATCGGAAAATGAAAGTGCCGCCCTTATCGCTTGAATGCCCGAGGAGTTTCAGAGAAGGCCGCTTAGGCCCACAAGATGTTGTGAGGTCTCTAGCCGAAGAGTGTCAGCGAGAGCCCTCAAATAAGCCCTGCCAAGAGCTTCAGCGAAGGCTGCGTAACGCCCTGAGCCCAGAGGCCATCAAGGGAGCAAGCTGTGCCGACGGCCTGCAAAGACTGAGCCTTGCCCAGTCCACCATTCGTCTCTCCCATTTACAGGAAGGTATCTCTAAGAACACTGTCCTGGACGGGTACGTATTTCTGGCAGGTGACTGAAACAGGGCGTGTGTTCTCTCCCACGCGTGTTAACAAGTGTGGTGCAAAAGACGAGCTTTCCTCCGTCCGAGCCCTGCAATGGCCACAGACTGCAAGTCAAGGCCTTCTCTTACCGCATACAACGAAAAGCTTCCAAAAGGGAACCTGAAGTCCTTGGTGCCATGTAACCAGCACAAACTTTCGATCTCCTTCTTTTCCTAGGAGAGGAGAAGCAGCTCTGGCTTACGATCCGTGCAAAGATGTCTTCCGTAAATTTTTCGCAAACTGGGATATCTAGTCCGACTTGAGGGTGAGCGACACAAAGAGTGCTCAAGCAAACCGGTGCTCAAATGATTTTCCTCGGCACAGTTATACCTGTGCGTCGCCTGAGCAATGCAGACAAGTGTTTGTCTCCCTCAGAATCCAGGACCCTGCCCGGCACCCTTTCTTTCAAAGGAAGTCATATTCCAAGAGTGCTGGGCACGAAATGGCTTGCTCTAGGCACCAGGAATATTGCACTCGCACGGGGACCGTCGAGATCTGCCTGAGATCCTTGTGCGCTAGCGCCGAACGAGTACGGCTCCTCTCTCTGGAGAGCAAAGCTTGTTTCCATGGAGGACATGTATGGGATACTGGAGAGCCAGGTGTAAGAAGTGACACACATGTGTCCACTGCAGAGGTGAGCTGTATGTATCCACGAGGAGTAGGTAGTTGTTCAGCATTTCAAAGCCGTGCAAATAAGCCTTTATCCAGTTGCATCGACAAGGTCAGTAGTGGTGGATTCCAGATCCATAAGGGTTGAATGCCTTTCCCAGGGCCTGGAAAGAGAACCTTGTCTCTGTAATGTCCGTGGGTGTGTTCCGGCAGCTTATGGGAAATATCGGACAGGCACGTGGTTCCTGGGCTATGGAACTCACCTCGGGTGTCCACGTTGGGAAGCATTCATTTCAGGGGCGTGTAACTGTGAGGACGTATGGGCGTGCTCATGTGTCTGCTAAACACTGGAGACGAGTGGATTATACAAGCGACGGGCCTTCTCATCGTGCAAAGAACGCAGAGCTGCCCAAAAGAACAAGAAATTCAAACGACCGTCATAGCTGCCCAGGCTCCCTGATCAGGGCTTCTTTGGTGCATGCAAGGCTGACGGGCCACAGGAGGCGTGGAGAGACGTGGTCTCTAAGTGAGAAGACCCAGGAACTGGATGTGCTATTGGGTAGGGATCTAAACCGCAGTGATCTCAGTCAACGTGCAGGGCAGGAGTTTTCAGAAGGCCGAGTGAAACCGGCCTTTCAGCCTAGGTTTGCAGCCACTTATTTCTCACCGTAAGATGCTACTAACCTTCCGTGATTTGTTCCTGGAGGAGAAGATGTATGTGAAGGGCGGTGAATGAAGCGTGGTGATTCACATTCCTGTAACTGGGCTCCTTCGAGTCCCTCGAGAGCGCCGCCCGAGGCACTGTGTGCCAAAGGCGAAGTGGCGGCACTCGCACTAGTGCAGGGAAGGAGAGCCTCGTTTCTTCCAGAGTTTCTATATCCGTTTCCCCCTCTCTGGATCAACAAAGACTTATTCCCTCCGTTCCGGAAAGGTAAGGAACATGTCCCTGGGTGCAGGAGGAGAGTGTTGTACCATTGTTCATAGACTTGCTCATAGTAAGACTGTCTCGAGTTTCATGGGAAATCTTATTTGATTTCATCTCCAAATAATTGGGAATCCACTGAACGACCTGCATCCCTTGTATCTTCCTCATCACCGTATGTATACATTTCCCACAGGCAAGGTGCAAGTACACGGTGCTGTGTGCCATGCGGGAAAGTTCAGCCAGCCACCCTACTGCCGCCCTGAGTGTCTTATTCCTCAGCCTATTCACACTACGTTCTTTACAAAGGACTCTGGGGTGTTCCTGGAAATGGACTTGAACGGACAATAAACAGATCCTCTTCATCCCTCTTAGAATGTGAAGTTTCCCTCAGTATCCTGAAACACTAGGAACCAAGCTAGCCACACCAGGTTTGTCTCACAGGGTTTAGGATTCTAAAGGTAAGCTATATATTTCCCTTTGACACGCGGAACGCTGTGGTCCGTAAACTTGGAGAGCTGATATTTCCATCTGCTCTTCCAACGGGACAGCCAGCACAGCTGCCAACGCATGCCATCGCAAGGCCTTGCAGACCGCCTCTGGCAACATGTTTCACCCTGAAAGTCCCTTCGGGACGGGGACCTCAGCTTGAGAAACCACAACTACACGCTCCAATGTATCTCACAAGGAAGACGTATCTGAAGTATAGAGCAGAAGTACATTGTTGAAGGGATCGGGAACACATTGTGTTCTCAGCTGAGATATAAGCAAGCAGTGCAAAAGCTCTGCGTGCCAAAGGAGAGAATGCCAGAGGGCTTGCCGAACTGCTGTGAAATCTTGCTTCCCATCGGAAAATGAATGTGTCGCCCTTAGCTCTGTAATGCCCGAGGTGTTTCAGAGAAGGCCGGTTAGGCCCGGAAGAGGTTGTGAGGTCTCTGGCCGAGGAGTCTCCGCGAGAGCCCTCAAAGCAGCCCTGCCAAGAGCTTCAGCGAAGGCTGCGTGACGCCCTGCGCTCAGAGGCCATCCAGGGAGCAAAGTGTCCCGACCGCCTGCAAAGACTGAGCCTTGCCCATTCAACCTTCGTCTCTCCCGTTTACAGGAAGGTATCTCTGAGAACCCCGTCTTGGACGGGGACGTATTTCTGGCAGGTGACTGAAACAGGGCGTGTGTTCTCTCCCATGCGTGTTAACAACCGTGGTTGGAAAGGCGAGCTCTCCTCCGTGTGAGCCCCTGCAGTGGCCACACACTGCAAGCCACGGCCTTCTCTTCCCGCATACAACGAAAAGCTTCCAAAAGGGAACCTGAAGTCCTAGGTGCCATGTCAGCAGCACAGACTTTCTATCTCCTTCTCTTACTAGGAGAGGATAAGCAGCTCTGGCTTACGATCCGAGCAAAGAGGTCTTTCGTCAATTTTTCGCAAACTGGCGTACTTAGTCCGACGTGATGGTGAACGACCCAAAGTGCACTCAAGCAAACCGGAGGTCAAAGGGATTTCCTCGGCACAGTGAGACGTGTGTCTCGCCTGAGCAACGCAGACAAGTGTTTCCTGTCTCTCAGAATCCAGGACCCTGCCCTACACCCCTTCCTTCGAAGGAGGTCATATTCCAAGAGTGCTGGGTACGAAATGGCTTGCCCTAGGCACCAGGAATATTGCACTCGCTCGGGGATCTTCGAGTTCTGCCTGAGCTCCTTGTGCCCCAGCGCCGAGCAAGTACGGCTTCTCTCTCTGGAGAGAAAAGCTTGTTTCCATGGAGGACATGTATGGGATATTGGAGAGCCAGGTGTAAGAAGGCTCACTCACGCGTCCACTGCAGCGGTGGGCTGTATGTATCCACGAGGAGTAGGTAGTGGTTCAGCATTTCAGAGCCGTGCAAATAAGCCTTTCTCCAGTTGCATCCACAAGGCCAGTTGTTGTGGATTCCAGATCCACGAGGGTTGAATGCCTTTCCCCGGGCCTGGAAAGAGAACCTGGTCTCTGTAATGTCCGTGGGTGTGTTTCGGCAGCTTATGGGAAATATCGGACAGGCACGTGGTTCCTGGGCTATGGAACTCACCTCGGCTGTCCACGTGGGGAAGGATTTATCTCAGGGGCCTGTAACAGTGAGGACGTATGGGCGTGTTCATGTGTCTGCTGAACACTGGAGACGAGTGGACTGTACAAGCGATGGGCCTTCTCATCGTGAAAAGAACGCAGAGCTGCCCAAAAGAACAAGAAATTCAAACGACCGTCATAGCTGCCCAGGCTCCCTTATCAGGGCTTCGTTGGTGCATCCAAGGATGACGGGCCTCAGGAGGCGTGGAGAGACGTGGTCTCTAAGTGAGAAGACCCGGGAACTGGATGTGCTATTGGGTAGGGATCTATCCAGCAGTGATCTCAGTCAACGTGCGGGGCAGGAGTTTACAGACGGCCGAGTGAAACCGGCCTTTCAGCCTAGGTTTACAGCCACTTATTTCTCACCGTAAGATGCTACTACCCTTCCGTGATTTGTTCCTGGAGGAGAAGATGTATGTGAAGGGCGGTGTATGAAGCGTGGTGAATAACACTCCTGTAACTGGGCTCCTTCGAGTCCCTCGAGAGCGCCGCCCGAGGCACTGGGTGCCAAAGGCGAAGTGGCGGCACTCGCACTAGTCCAGGGAAGGAGAGCCTCGTTTCTTCCAGAGTTTCTATATCCGTTTCCCCCTCTCTGGATCAACAAAGACTTATTCCCTCTGTTCCGGAAAGGTAAGGAACATGTCCCTGGGTGCAGGAGGAGAGTGTTGTACCATTGTTCATAGACTTGCTCCTAGTAAGCCTTTCACGAGTTACATGGGAAATCACATTTCTTTTCATCTCCAAATAATCGGGAATCCACTGGACGACCTGCATCCCTTGTCTCTTCCTCATCACCGTATGTATACATTTCCCACAGGCAAGGTGCAAGTACACGGTGCTGTGTGCCATGCGGGAAAGTTCAGCCAGCCACCCTACTGCCGCCCTGAGTGTCTTATTCCTCAGCCTATTCACACTACGTTCTTTACAAAGGACTCTGGGGTGTTCCTGGAAATGGACTTGAACGGACAATAAACAGATCCTCTTCATCCCTCTTAGAATGTGAAGTTTCCCTCAGTATCCTGAAACACTAGGAACCAAGCTAGCCACACCAGGTTTGTCTCACAGGGTTTAGGATTCTAAAGGTAAGCTATATATTTCCCTTTGACACGCGGAACGCTGTGGTCCGTAAACTTGGAGAGCTGATATTTCCATCTGCTCTTCCAACGGGACAGCCAGCACAGCTGCCAACGCATGCCATCGCAAGGCCTTGCAGACCGCCTCTGGCAACATGTTTCACCCTGAAAGTCCCTTCGGGACGGGGACCTCAGCTTGAGAAACCACAACTACACGCTCCAATGTATCTCACAAGGAAGACGTATCTGAAGTATAGAGCAGAAGTACATTGTTGAAGGGATCGGGAACACATTGTGTTCTCAGCTGAGATATAAGCAAGCAGTGCAAAAGCTCTGCGTGCCAAAGGAGAGAATGCCAGAGGGCTTGCCGAACTGCTGTGAAATCTTGCTTCCCATCGGAAAATGAATGTGTCGCCCTTAGCTCTGTAATGCCCGAGGTGTTTCAGAGAAGGCCGGTTAGGCCCGGAAGAGGTTGTGAGGTCTCTGGCCGAGGAGTCTTGCAGGTGACTGAACCAGGGCGTGTGTTCTCTCCCACGCGTGTTAACAAGTG
>NW_021150080.1:0-642 GCF_002837175.3 Physeter macrocephalus
GCAATTGACTAATCGAACAAGCAATGAGAAACAGGCATCCCGAAGAAGGGTGCACCGCCCAAAGTTGAGAAGGCGTCTTTGAAGTGAAGGATCGTTTTGCATATCTCGTGCTGAGAGAACACTACGAGTATCCTTGGCTGCGAGCAGAAGGTACGTAAATGCTGCTCTCGACAGTGCCCACCTGTTGAGGAAGGGAGGTGAACGTCCCGGATGACTTGTTTATGAATCTCGAGGAAGGGCGATAGTTCAG
Source organism: Physeter macrocephalus (assembly GCF_002837175.3). Classification (NCBI taxonomy): domain Eukaryota; kingdom Metazoa; phylum Chordata; class Mammalia; order Artiodactyla; family Physeteridae; genus Physeter; species Physeter macrocephalus. Next base: position 251 of record NW_021150080.1, read on the forward strand.
GCTTGTCTGATAAAGGTCCAGGTGTAATGGTTGCGGGGGTTCGGAATCAGGCACAAGACTTTTCGGCTGATTTCGGTAAACTCTGCCTGCTGCAAAATGGTTGCTTGGAAAATGCGGTGTCTATGTCCCCTAGGAAGGAAGGTTTGTGGATGTTGTTAATAGGGAAACCAAAAAAATACAACGTAGTGCCCTAAGAGCCGTTTTAATCCTTCTGTTTGCAAAACTAGCAATTCTGCGCAAACAAAGGGCAGATAGTATCGGTGTCAGAACAGTGTCACCGTATTTGCACTGCTCAGGGAAAGGTGAGCGCCAGAGGCAGAGGAACGTGCACGGCCTTTATTAAGCTTTCCACAGAAGGTTGCGACGTGGGTCAGTTAAGACACTTCTGAACG
>NW_021150080.1:5297-5980 GCF_002837175.3 Physeter macrocephalus
CTTCCGGTGCGCCGCATCCGGTGCAGGTGGAGACACCGTGCTTTCCAAATAGCAAGGAAGCACGGGAGATAGCCTTCAGGGGAAGCTTAGCGGGCGTGAAGGTTTTACCGAGGACCTCGGCGTTCCTGACAGAGGTATGCCGGTAAAGCGGACTTCTCGCTTTGCAGAAGAGGAGCACAATGGCTTAACGACGCTAACCCTGATCGAGCTTTATGCCCGGCCCGCCCGGCCAGAGGTGTGGTTGGTGAGTGTGGTGGGTGTTAGAGTGGAACTGGTAGAAACCACGAAGCCACCGTCACACGGATGGCGATGATCAGGGCGAAAATGCACGCCTTAGCCGAGTGAAAAAGACACGAAGGCGGAGGGATGTGGGTCTGTAATTACGATGCTGGAATCGTGTATAAGCAGCAGACGGCAGATTTTTGAGACACAGCGCATCGAGTTGGGGGACGCAGACCGAAGTGATGATTCTGTTGACTAGGCAGCAATTGGGGCGATCTGAAACATATGTGCAACCATGACAAGGGCGTGAGTTTACACAGTCCGGGGCCCGTCTAGTTTGTTGTCAGAGTGTGCTGTGCGCCCGAAGAATTCGTGTCTGTCTTTGATGAGCTGACTGGCAATGCAGGGTAATGCGGAAGGGGCGTGTAGGAGGTGATCCAGCTTGTAATCAAGAATCGCTT
>NW_021150082.1:0-208 GCF_002837175.3 Physeter macrocephalus
GCGCCGTAGTCCTGGCATGTTTATGCTTCCGATGGTTGTAAAGTTGTCCAGTTCACTTGCAGAGTGTGTTGAAGTTTTGCACCAGTCGTATTTGATAGGCATGCTTGTCTCAGACAACGTTTCTTTATAATGAGTTAAAATAGGCGGCCGACGCGAACGCTGCGTAGGTAATGACTACAGTCCCACTATTTGCTAGACAGTGGTGGCT
>NW_021150082.1:3575-4076 GCF_002837175.3 Physeter macrocephalus
CGGGTAATAAGAAGGTAGAGAGGAATGGTGATGTTCCTCTCTGCGTTATGAAACTGGCCTTAAAGCGAAAGGCTGACTTTCTTGTAGTGGGGGTCTCAGCAGGTGGGTGCTGAGGCACGGAGCACTAAAAATGGTCAGTGCAAATCCAAGCCTATTACCTCAGTGCATCTGATCATCCCTGTCCAATTTTCAGTGGTGCGCAGTATAGTGAGGGGCGTATTTGACACGCCAGTGGCTCTGCTTGCACCCCTTCGTCCTCAACCACGACAACGCAGTCAAATCACTAACACACCATACAGAAGGATTTAGCTGCAAGTTGCTAGGCCGACACATAAAACTGATCAATTCCGTTTCGTCGTTACTATCGTGTACACGTTGCATTATAGAGACTTGCACCAAAAGTGTATGCTTTTACTCCAGGTTAGTCCTGGGGGGCCATCTTGTGACGTGTGTTACGTGACAGCGCACATGCACACACTGATTGCCCACTCAACGTCTTTG
>NW_021150082.1:5185-5979 GCF_002837175.3 Physeter macrocephalus
AGTGTATCAGAAACAACGGCGACAGTAGCGTCGACATGTAAGTGCTATCTGCACGATCATTGCACAGTTTCTGCCTCTACAAGACGAAAGATGAACTGGGGCACACAATGTCTTCACAGAGACACAGTGTTGTCCGTGGGAAGACGTGTATTTGCGCATGCCTGTACGTACATACCCACAGCTGCATGTAGTGTAAAAGGGTTGAGACCGCTGTTGCGTTGTGGCGCTAGATCATCATTGAGCGCACCTTAGCAAGATTCAGTCGGGATTGCTTTAAAAGAGACTGTCGGATCGGAGATAATTCAATTTCCGTGCACATTACGCGATTTCACAAAGCTCATGCGTGCCGTTCTCTTCATTGAAGGGAAAACTGACGCTTTGGCAACGCTAGCCAATATCGTTGCCTTTCATCCTCGACCTCGTCAGCGCACTTCGTCTCCGCAGAACTATGGGACACTGCGTGAAGGGTCGACTTACAAGTTAAACAGCGCTGCACAAATTCAAGCCAAATGCCTTTGCAGCCACTGGAGTAAAGTATGGTTTACGAAAGTTTTGCCTTGTTACCGGACCACAAGGGATGTGAGGGCCACCCTCAAAGCAAGCAAGCCAGTAGAGGTTTTCCAGGACAGGAGTGGCACGCACCAAATTGGGTGGCGACTTCATGAGGCACTGGTGGTGCAGACGCTGAATAAAGTGAACAAAAGGCAAAAGACGAAGTCATCATGCGGATCTCCCAGACCAGCCTGCCCTTTGGGATGTGTGCCTCAATCTACACTTGGCGTGCAAAACGTCTA
>NW_021150083.1:0-235 GCF_002837175.3 Physeter macrocephalus
ACACTTCATTTGCTTCCGACCGATGACGAGATACCAAGCGCGTGGAGAAACCCCCACGTGCCAGGCAAACACATTGTAGAAAACACTAAAGCCGCGAACGAGAATCAGAAGAACAAATTTGCGCATATACAAGGACAGGGGATGGAAGATAATCACACACGCCTATGTGCATATATATATATATATATATATATATATATATATGTGGAAAGAGGACTGCATGTATATGCGCAAG
>NW_021150083.1:4879-5979 GCF_002837175.3 Physeter macrocephalus
ATGAGTTCAGAGGAAATGTGATGTTGTGGTGTTCTTCGCGGCAGATAGTCTTCGGTGCCGAAACCTGCAGTGGAGCTCTCAAGGAGAGGCCCTGCTGCTCTTGGATAAAGTGAGACATCCACTTCTTTTTGTCTCTCATATTTGAAGGCATCGGAGAATACCGCAGTGTGCATGTGGTTGTATGTGTTAATCTTTTTGTAGTTCACTTCCATGTATCTACCAAAACCTCTCTGAAATCATGTGGCGCCTCCGAGTATCTCACATCTTATACATGTACGTAAGTATATATATAAAGAGAAAGTGAGTGTTCCTGTGTGAGTGTGTGTATGTGTGGGTGAAATGTCAACCTCCCTGTGTATTCTTTCACACACTTATTCCACGGTCGACACACAGTATAGTTAGTTTCACTCCTACAGCGTCAGTAAGTACCAGATGAATCTGTTCCGGCACGGCGGTGTAAACGCCCGGGTTTCTGAACGTCCGATTCCTGAGACGAATGCCTCTCACCGCTAATCATCTTCGCTTGCATATTTGGAAACAAATGTGCATGTATACGCACGTGTACGGCAGTGTCCCAGGTCGTTTCAGGGTGAGCACAATAGCTCTTGAGGCTCCCCTAGAAAATTCGCGTTTGCCTTATTTTCCGTGATCAATAGGTGTTGTTTCAAAGTGAGAAATACACTGTGCTGGTTTTGTTTCTCCAACGTGCAGCAGAAACATGCGCTGTTTGCCATTCTCTAGAGATCCGACACGCTTCGCATCGTAGCTTATCACACTGTTTTCAGTGCTGTCTACTTTGCATACCGAAATGGGATCTGGTCGACAAGCCTGTCAACGTCAGGGAAGTGCAACAATGCCAACATTTCACGTGGACGAAGGCTGCAAGCGCGTGCCGTCAGAAGGGATGTGCGGCTGTGTGCTGCTGTGTGGTGTACGACGTCTGCAGGGGAAAGGAATACTTCTCTATCCTCCTTTTTTATATGCACCGCCATCCTCCTCTACGTGACGGCTTATCTTCTCTAACCCCATCTACACCGTGTACACACAGGCTGTACGTAAAAGCTCACACAGAATACAGCATTCATGCGCCACCCAGGACT
>NW_021150084.1:0-723 GCF_002837175.3 Physeter macrocephalus
ACATTAATTATACACCTAGGCCCGCAGGACATCTCCGTGGCCGTCTTTGAAGTAGCGACCAGAAAAAGAGTACCCTTCTGTGTGTTTTGGGGAACGAAATCTTCTCAGGACCTGTCCGCATGTGTCTTGCATAATATTAACGGCGCAGTTTAGTTCTTATATCTGCAGTCTGCCGAACCAGTTCGTGATAGAAGCAATCCTGCAGGAAGACACTGTGGACTGTTTGAAACTGAAAACTTTCTTATTGGGCCATTATATCGGGTCGGCCACGATGAGTGCCGCAGGAAGAACATGACAGTTGAAGGTTCATTACTCAATCGAAGCACCTTACACGTAAGGCTTTTCTGGGGCCTCCATGACAAACAGTGATGTGCATGCTAAGGGGCTGTATGCCTTCTTAGAGGAGAACAGATATTTGCACATATGTTTTCACGAGAGGCGCGGTTATAGGTGGGAATACGATACGACAACCCCTGTGCGTTGGCATGAGGTGCTAAGCTATCAGATTGAAAATGTACGCTCCATGTGCGTAGCGGCCGACACTAACGGAGAGCGCCAGACCATTTAGACCGAATCTTTTATGGAAACAGAGCAACAACGTGTACTTTGAAGGCACTCTATCTGGCTCTCAATGAAGCGTCGATCACACAAATGTACTTCCTAGCAGTGGTAGTAGCGTGCTTCCCCCGAACACCGTGTCCAGCCTGTTTGGTACGCATTTAA
>NW_021150084.1:3425-4356 GCF_002837175.3 Physeter macrocephalus
GTCGTCACAGTCGAGGGGCGACCTTCGTTGAGTGAGCCGTTCGCACTTCGTCACAGCCGACCCGCTAGTGAGAGAAGAGCTGATGGGTTTGAACTCATCATCTTAGAGGGTTTCCACCATCGGGAAGTGCAGCAGCTTTCAAACGGAGCCTCGTGCGGTCAAGCGCCTGGGTAAATATCGACGGTGCGATTTTACTGTAGCTGTAGCGCAACCTTAACCGGATGAGGGTAAACCGTGACGTGGCGGCAGGGGACATGCTTCTGATCGGAGTGTACCAGACTTGGCAGAATTTTTATTGATCGCCGGGGAGCGTTTGGAAACTCCTGCGCATGGATTCATCTGACGCTTTCTTTCTTACAAGCTGCACGCGCAGTGTGAAATACTTTCTGTAGTAAGCATTGGTGGGGCCTTTCTTCCCTCAGCAGTTGGATAGCACAGCAGAAGAGACATGGACGTTCGCTACTTGGTTGTGATATCTGCCGGGGATGTTCTATGGGTCACAACCTCTTCTGCCTCTTAGTAAAGAAATGTGTGTGTGAACGGCTAGCGGCTGACACGCATCATCGTTGTGGGAAAGGTGACTGCATCGTGGTCTGTGATGAGTTAAAAATTCGTAGAGTGGCAGGTGGTACCAGGATGCGTAATGAGAAAAGTGTGCTTCACTTCATGAAGGGGAGTTGCAGAGGAACTGCCTGTTAGTGCACATCGTAGCAAGACGAGCCGTTTCGCAGGAGAGTTGTCCGCCCGTCTGTGCCACACACGTTTTCCTTATTGGAAGAAGTTGTCCTTGCAGCCTGCACTTCCCCCACACGAACCGGCACTCCGATCTTCAGTAAAATTCAGTTTTTTCACATCCGCACGAGTCAGGGGCCACAATGCTCAGCCAGGACACTGGTTAGTTGTTTGTTTGCTGGAGCGGATCGACATTACT
>NW_021150084.1:5721-5979 GCF_002837175.3 Physeter macrocephalus
TTGACTTTACATTATATGAAATGTTGACTGGTCAAGAAAATAGTACCATATATATATATATACACACATCTCAAAGCATTCCTCAGTGTACACCTGACACTCCTATGAATAATGAACCCTTAACGCTCTGTGAAGGGCAAAGTTCTTGGTGAACGATCATAATGCGAGAGGAGGACCGTGATATACATAGGGTTCACATTGAAAACAACGTGCTTGTTACACCAGCTGAGACAGGCTCGTTCGGCGCAGCTGGAATAT
>NW_021150085.1:0-208 GCF_002837175.3 Physeter macrocephalus
TGCGGCCACAAGTTTACGAACGCGCTCCTAAGTAGAACCGCCCTTGTTGCAACGCAAACGCCGCTGAGATTTCAAAAGTATATTTTGCAGGCTGACCAGACCTTTATAGGTATATTCTGTAGAAAAATTTGTACGGTTCAGAGATTGTAAAGGAAGACTGCCGAACCTACCGGGCATGTCTAGCGGAAGAAGACATTATTTAGATTTT
>NW_021150085.1:5153-5979 GCF_002837175.3 Physeter macrocephalus
TGGAACGGAGTGGTGGATTCGGCGCGCAATAGAAGCGAAGAGCACCGAAACATTCCACACAGTGCCCTCCATTCGCTGTCGCTACAGCAGGCCGCCGTGGAGCTCAAAGTAGCCTACTGCAGATGATCCACTCAACTGGACCTTCGAATAATATAGAAAGAAAAGTGACGGGATCTGTGCACAATATGTAGAGCAGTGTGAAATTTCCAAGCATCAGGCTGGCATGCCTGCTTGAGCAGCTGAAAGCGAGCTGGCGTCTAAAGTGAGGAAGAGCAGAATCAAAATTTCTGCTGCCTCGATTGCTCTTTTGTTAGCTAACATTGCGGCCTTGAAACTGGGAATTCGAAAGCCATTCAAGATAACGACAGAACTAGGGAGTTTCAGTTGGACATTGTAAATGAGTTCCGGTCCGTCAAAGACATCAGCGTATAGGGTAAATACTTGTAACGAGGAGTTCATGTTGGACTCACCGTGAATACGTTTTGCTTCAGTCCTTACCGAACAAGTTAACGCGTCAGCACACAGTGGAAAGGGGGGATGTTGGGCTTTGACTCGAAGCTGGTGGTGAAAGGGTAGCTCTTAAACAAATCCTCTCTGACCCACTTCTAGGCTTGTCCGGGTACTCTGTGCCGCGTTCTTCGCGCCTTGCAAGCTTTCTTCCCTCCTGCCGCTGCTCCTGTTGTGCCCTACTGCTGTGTTATGGTGTAGCATCCGCTGCTGTTGTGTATGAATTTTGCCTGTCAACGCTTCAGGGGAGTACCGAAAAATAGCACGGGACGCGGAGCAAGGATCCTGTGTTGTTTGCGGGCCCCTCCCCCTTAAACAG
>NW_021150087.1:0-310 GCF_002837175.3 Physeter macrocephalus
TCTTTGACTCATAGCACGAGGAAATATGGTGCAAAGGACGTAAAGCTTGCCATGTGCCCCTCATGTTTGAGGCAAACACTAGGTCACGGCATGGAGTTTTCAAACGAATTTCTGCATACAAAGTTTGAATGTACGTGATCGTGGTGTAGTACGCTGTAGAGGAAAGTGTTGGATCACACGTATCAAAAAAGTGCGTACGCATACGTAAGTATCAACAAGCACGTCTGCAGTGGACGCCAGGGACGAATACTCTAGCGAAAAGGCGGATTCTCCATAAGCTTATAAAAGAGTATATCGTAAGGTAGGGGGC
>NW_021150087.1:4727-5978 GCF_002837175.3 Physeter macrocephalus
CATCCGCGTATGTATATAAAGGCACAAGTATAGTTGCAGACACTTGTCTGCACAGTGGTATACCTGCGCCCACGCAGGTCGATGTGTTCTCCCCACACGCGTGTACCTATGATTCGATATTAAATAGAACTGCAGGTATCATAGTCGATCCGACGCTGAACGCCAGGGGAAACGACGGTCGAGGCTGATAGCGCTCGATTCAGTAGCACGTGCACACCTTTCAACGAGTCGATATATTCGAATGTGGTGTCTTTACGTGGACAAGCATAGGTCATATTGTAAAAGAAAGATGTAGGTGCCCATGTGGCGGTCCTACAGTGTTTGAATTGAACGCTGCCGGAGCGATTTATGTAGGTGCAACCAAGTATGCGGCTCTGCCAGTACCCCAAAATACACAAAATGCTTATGTATATATCCCTAGATATATATGTGGATATGTATATATATATATATATAAATGTACGTTTATTTATCTTTGCTTGGTAGTTTGCTAATCTGTTCCCGCAAGTTCAAGAAACCGTACATACCCATCCGTGTGAACACAAATAGTTGTAATCTGTGCATCTGGAAAATATGTGGCAAATACTTGAGTGCACTCAGTAAAGTCCTGTATTATTTGAAGATGACAAAGAATAGCAAGTGAGCGTGAAATCGTAGCTTTGCATCACCGTTCCACGATTCGGCACTGGCCGTCTGTGTGTTCACAACACACAAGCATGTATATAGATGTAGACATACATATTTCCATGTATGAATATCCGTATTTTTGCAAGATGTGTATATATGGCTGAGATCCTTTGTACACGCAAGTACATCCACAGAGCTACCGAGTTACATATATTGAAGTCAGTCGCTGCAAACAAGGAATCTCGATCTGATGAAGCTTATTCGTGAAAGTATATGTTTTCCTTAAGGAGTTAAGGCAGATTTGACTAATACTAATAGAAATGTGTACAGGGAACAAGGTAAGTAACTGTGCAGGGTCTTCAGACATCACAACATCATCATTGTTTTTATCAGGGCCTCTCCTTTAGTGTAGATTTCTGTGCAGCTGGACCGACGCTCCTTTTGTCCCTAGGAAATGTGTCGTGGGCAACATTCGCCGAAACAGGCCTATGAATATGTGTGCTCACGATAAACGAAGTCCCCATAAGTGAATACGTCTGTCATTTTATTCGAAGAGAGAGGTTGCAGTCTACGTTCAGGTGTGTGCGCACAGTAGTACGCATTCGTGAACTGCCTGATCATTTG
>NW_021150088.1:0-223 GCF_002837175.3 Physeter macrocephalus
CCCCCCAGTAGTGGCAGGCGGAGGCGGCCACGTCGTACAGTAGCGGATCGGCTCCTTCAGTATGCACACGGCTTTATTCTTCCGAATATCCTGCACAGCAGACAACCGCCCAGCGCTACTACGACTGTGAACGAAAGACTTTTCTTTTTCCTCAGAACAGAGGCTATTACACGCAGAAAATGACAGTACTGTAGAAAATGTAATGTATTATACTTCGCGAGCA
>NW_021150088.1:5552-5977 GCF_002837175.3 Physeter macrocephalus
AATATCTCGCACACAGCCACACACGTACGGACACAGATACACATATATATATATGTATATATATATATATATATATATATATATGTGGGGAGAGGAGAAAGGAAGCGACCTAGAAGGGGAGAGGAGCAGAGAGAGACATCAACCGAATTATATGAATATCAACGAGAAACGGGAGCTCTCTTCCTCGTCCTATGGCCCACCCACGCGAGGACTTCTCTGCTTGTCCAGCCCAGCGTACTTCCCTATACAACCCCCAGGGGCGTACATACGTGCATACTGAAAAAAACGTATGAAGGAGGTACAAGTGTACGTACGTGCATACGTCCGTCTGCGCATATATACGTATATAGATCCTGCGCATTTACATATACCAACCTATATACATGTGTCAACCTGCGCTTTAATATACGCACGTGCATACGTCC
>NW_021150089.1:0-1891 GCF_002837175.3 Physeter macrocephalus
TGGCAGCCCCTTGTTCAGATTTTCATGTCCAATCATAAAATCTACTGAGGAAGATGTACTATACCTCCCTCATATATCCTGTTAAAATTAGGACTAATCTAAGTCATACTGAAGTTAGTTAACATGTCTCTTGAATTGACTTTAATCTAGAAAAATTGCAAGGTTTTATGTCCCACAATTGGATTTACATTTAGTGTACCCTTCTTCAGCTCCATTTCAGTTTGGGGTGTCTAGTCTTGGGCAGCAAGAAAAGAAAGAAGAACCGCCTAAAGCTCCATCTGCAGCCTTTAGCTTCGATTCAGGTGTCATTAACCCTCCCCCTGCTGCTGCTGACACCACAGCGACCTCTGAGAGCCAGAGCAGCTTCAGCTTTGGAACCACGGACACCAAGAGCGCCTCAGTAGCCCCTTCCACGTGTCAGACGTCAGAAGCAAAAAAAGAAGAATCCCCTGCCTCCAAAGGAGGGATCACTTTTGGCAGCGCGGAGCCTGCCCCCCCTGCCACCTGCCTCGTTTGCTCTGGGAAGGACAGAAGAGAAACAGCAAGAGCCTGTCACGTCTACATCTCTAGTGTTGGGGAAAAAAGCCGACAGTGAAGAGCCAAAGCGTCCACCAGTGTTTTCCTTTGGGAACTCAGAGCAAACCAAAGACGAGGGTTCTTCCAAGTCAACCTTTAGTTTCAGTTTGGCAAAACCACCTGAGAAGGAATCTGAACAGCCAACGAAGGCCACTTTTGCTTTTGGAGCTCGAACCAGTACTACGGCTGATCAAGGTACAGCAAAGCCAGTTTTTAGTTTCTTGAACAACAGTTCCTCTAATTCAAGTACACCAGCCACTTCAGCTGCTGGTGGCATATTTGGTAGTTCCACCGCGTCCTCCAGCGCGCCTGCGGCTGCCTCTGTGTTTGGACAGGCCAGCAGTCCTGTGAGCAGCTCTGCCTTTGGGGACTCTGCCGAATCCGGTACATCTCAGTCTTTGCTGTTTTCTCGAGAGAGCAAACCAGCAACCACGTCGAGCGCGGGCACAGCTGTCGCCCCATTTGTCTTTGGTCCGGGTGCCAGCAGCAGTGACACTGCCGCCTCTGGTTTCAGCTTTGGAGCTCCCACCACATCGAGTTCTGCAGGACCCTCCTTTGTATTTGGCACTGGACCTTCGGCACCATCTGCCAGTCCAGCGTTCGGTGCTAACCAGACCCCAACGTTTGCACAAAGTCAGGGTGCCAGCCAGCCTAACCCCCCACGCTTTGGATCTGTATCATCTTCAGCAGCACTGTTTTCTGCTGCTTCTCAGCCTGCGCCACCTACTTTTGGGACAGTGTCAAGCAGTAGCCAGCCTCCCGTGTTTGGACAGCAGCCTGGTCAGTCTGCATTTGGCTCTGGGACAGCTCCTAACTCCAGTTCTGTTCTCCAGTTTGGCAGCAGCGCTACAAATCTCAACTTCACAAAAAATAATGCATCAGGAGTGTTCACGATCGGTGCAAATGCCAGCACACCTGCAGCCTCAGCCCAGCCCTCTGGCTCGAGGGGCTTTCAGTTTAGCCAGTCTCCATCGGCGTTTACTGTGTGGTCAAGTGGGAAAAACTCATTCTCTTCTTCTGCAACTTCAGTTTCTGGTCGCAAGATAAAGACTGCTGTTAGACGCAGGAAATAAAGGTCTTGATGGTGTTCTATACACTGTTTAAACAACAGCTGGTGCCCTACTTTCAGATTCTGGATTGTACTATGTGCTGGGTTATCTGAAGTCAGATCTTTAATTTTGGAATTTTCCTCCTTTTTTCTTTACAGAAGCCCCAACTTCACCTCTCCCACTCCCTTTCAAAAAAATAATAGCTAGACTGGTGACTGATTCTCCAGCAAAAATGTTTTATGATCCAGCAAATTATTCACTGATTT
>NW_021150089.1:5092-5977 GCF_002837175.3 Physeter macrocephalus
TACATGCATGAATCTTTATATTGATTAGAGGGTGAGCATCCAAATCTTGTACCAGAAAGTGTCTAGTATCTCAAAGTAATAACCAAGGCTTTCTTGTACTGCGTGTGTCTGTTATAAAGTTTAGCTCAATCTTTCCTGTTCTTGTTACTCCATATGCAAAATCTTGGATACACAGACGTAGTAACATGGAGAATGCATTCACTTTACATAATTTAAATATTCAGACTTAATGAATTTTTAGGCAACAGTGGACTGACCCACAAGCAGGGCAAGCCTTTTGGTAGAGCACCAGAAAGACAAAAGGAAAAAGAGCAAATCGCTGGGAGCTGCCTGCATAGAGCCAAAGGGTCCCCGTGACTGGCCCAAAGAGCAGAGAACGGGCAGCAGGAAAGGGATAATCACAGCACGAAGATATGCTACTGCCATATGAACCACAACTTCCTGCAAGCAATCCTACCGTATAGATACGCTCTCAGAGATCTAGGCAGAAATGATGTACTCAAAAATCAAAGAAGTACGGACATTTAAAGTTAAAAGACTTTGGGACTTCCCTGGTGGCGTAGTGGTTAAGAATCCGCCTGTCAATGCAGGGGACACGGGTTCGTGCCCTGGTCCAGGAAGATCCCACATGCCGTGGAACGACTAAGCCTGCGCGCCACAACTAGCGAGCCCACATGCCACAAGTACTGAAGCCTGCGAGCCTCGAGCCCGTGCTCCGCAACAAGAGAAGCCATCGCAGTGAGAAGCCCGCGCACTGCATCGAAGAGTAGTCCCCGCTTGATGCAACTAGACAAACCCCGCATGCAGCAACGAAGACCCAACGCAGCCAAAAATGTAATTAATTAATTAAAAATAAATAAATAAAGTTAAAAGACTTTGTAAACA
>NW_021150090.1:0-270 GCF_002837175.3 Physeter macrocephalus
AAGGCGACAACACAACAGCAGAACATGCGTCGCCTCGTCAGCGGTGGGCACGGGGGGTTATCAGAGACAGGAAGCGAGCGATTAGATGTCGGACGTGACACAACGAGGCAGAAGTATTCGGTTCGAGTACCTAAGGGAAGTAAGTAACCCAGCATGTAGCCCTGCATCAGCAGCGGGAAGCACGGCAGCACGCTCGCAACATTCACGGCAGCAGCAGCGGCAGCAGCTGCATCACCAGCGACAAATAGCAGTAGCATGGAGCGCAGCCGT
>NW_021150090.1:5163-5977 GCF_002837175.3 Physeter macrocephalus
GCCAAGCAGCATATCCTTGTTGGGGCAGGGCGCAGACATCAAAGGTCGCTGCAGCTTTTTCCACTTAGACTTGTAAAAAGCTGCAACCCTTTTCTGCACTCAAGTGTCCAACGCGTCCGCTGGCGTCCCTTCGTTACTGTCTGTGAACAGACACATTTCCTACTGCCTTTCCATGGTATTGCTGACGTCTACAAATATGGTTCGAGGCCTGCGAGTCGACTGGTAATTACGCAGAAGCACGCTCTCTGCAGTCGCGGCTTGCCATTGTTTTGTATCCAGTGCCTTCTCGCTCGTTCCGGCCTCAATTTTATCCAGTTGCGCGAGGTAATTCGTCTGCTACTGCGGTGTTCTGCCCGTCTTTCCCCTCGCTCCACAGTTTTGTTTTGGAACGCTAGCCAACATCTCGAGCCTTTTCTTCACCACAGTGTGTGAAACCAGCTCTCGGTGTTTACATGCTTTCTATCATCGTGACTCCGAGATCCAACCTCATTGATACAAGCCGGTGCACGCTGTGAAAGCTGCTAGTGCGCTGTTGTATTCTTTTTGTCTTCGGAACACTTTCCGCAAATATCTTGCATCTTTAACCCTGTTTAAGAGGCATTGCTAAAGCACCTCCTGAGGAGGATATATTACATATAAGGGAGCTGGCGTCGCACCGCCTGTGAATTTGTCAGGCTTTTGTGTGCTACCTCTGCCACTGTTCTCTCACGGTAGTCGGTTTCTTGATTTGTGTGTGTGTGTGTGTGTGTGTGTGTGTGCTACGCCTACTACTGCTACACCGGTAGAGAAGGAGGCTATCAAATCACATAGAAGG
>NW_021150091.1:0-387 GCF_002837175.3 Physeter macrocephalus
AGATATAAACGCCGTCTCTACCCGCCGTCTCCAGACTTTTTCTAGTAAAATGGTCTGGCGAAGCACGTGGAAATGGCGCATTGAGTACCATCTCTCTGTCACCGTATTTGAAGCCACATAGGTTCCGTTTCCAATAACTTTATATGTAAACGTGCAAACCCCAACACACGTATTTATGGGGAAAGAGAGAGTGAGGTATTGAGAGATGTAGAAATATATATCATCCTAATGTGTACACAATGTCTGATTTCTGCGGGTATCCAGACACGCGACTTAACAACCGCAGCTAGACAAATAGATTCTTCAAATACGAGAAATCCCTCCACCTATTCCATACCCTCCATCTGCACTCAAGGAGGACAGGTTAACGGTAAAACCCGCAGTACG
>NW_021150091.1:5317-5977 GCF_002837175.3 Physeter macrocephalus
AGGGAAGACAGACGTGTTTTTCTGCGGCAGCAGCAGCAGCCGCCCATTCTCTTTCTGTGTGACGAAGGTCCACCCTCCCCCCTTCCCTCTCTGAGACTTTCACTCGGGGTTCGTCGTCGCGCGCAGGCAGCACAACGCGCAGCAGAGAAACAGCTTCCCCACATCCTCCCCCTCTGTTCAACAACTAATCGCATGGCAGCAGAGCTCTGCCTCTCCCATACACACACACACACACAAACACAGAGACATGGCCGTCGTGCGACGACCAAAAAGTTTTTTTTTCACGGGCGGGGTGACTGACCCGCGGAGAAGAAAGTGTGTGGGGATGCGCGAAAAAGTTATCCACGTCGTGTCTGTCTCTCTCTGTGTGAGTGTCTGTCTCTGTGTGTGTGTGTGTGTGTGAATGGACGACAGTCTGCAGAGACTCACATGCAAGAGTGGAGAAGGGCTGCCTCTGCGGATGTTTTTATGATAGAAGTCGGCGTCTCAGAAGAAGTACATGCGCATGAGAAAAAGTTGCTGCTGTTGTCAGGCGTGTGCAGCTGCTCAGCAGGAGTTGCAGCTATTTCTTTGATGGAATCTTCGACTAAAAACTTCTCTCTCCACAAAAAGCACCCTTCTTTTTTACGCGCATACGCGTGTGTCCTGCCTGTCCTTCTC
>NW_021150092.1:0-234 GCF_002837175.3 Physeter macrocephalus
GTGGGAATCATGCAGCGACGCTTAAGAAAGATAACATTTATGTTTAGGCAAGTCCCTCGCGTGACGAGTGGCATCGTTGACGTGATCAAGCTGAGGCTGTAAATTAGAAGAGTTGATGGCGGTGAACTGTCTGCAAACCCGTAGGGGCGATGGCCCGTGGAGAAGTGCACCCTCTCCGAGCGTTGGCAAGGACTACATTAGAGGCAGCAGTGACAGTCATACAGTGCGCCGCGT
>NW_021150092.1:5745-5977 GCF_002837175.3 Physeter macrocephalus
GCGTTCCAATGACGCTTCGCAGATGTACCTACCCCGCTTCTACCCAATCCGTTCTGCCACCTGCCCATCGCGTGCCGTTGTATCTTGCGAGTACTCCACCCATCTTATTCGTCACGCACGGCGCCCTCTTTTGAAGAATGGAGACAGGTACTACTGGACTTTTTTTCGGTTCCACGCCTGCTTGCTCAAGGCCAGGTAATTGCTCTAGTTCCCTGGAAATCACGTTTTGCCC
>NW_021150093.1:0-260 GCF_002837175.3 Physeter macrocephalus
GAACAGCACCAGCAGCAGCAGGATCTCCACCAGCAGCAGCAGGAAGATACAACGAAGCAGGTGCCGACAAAGCGTCATCAGCAAGAAACGGAGGAGCCGCTGCGGCCACCACAGCAGCGTCAGAATCAGCAGCAGTTGCACCCATCAACGTAAGAGAGAAGAGTGGAGGAAGAAGAAGAAGAGGCGCACTGAGCTTCACTGCATGCAGATTCGACAGGAAATATTTCGACGGCTGCTGCTGTTGCTGTTTCTGCTGCCGC
>NW_021150093.1:5695-5977 GCF_002837175.3 Physeter macrocephalus
GGCCATCTGATTGTGTTCCGTCTGTCCTACTTCCCGTCTCAGCTGTGCCCAGGGTGGGAATTTTACAGAGAATTCGGTTCCGTCGAAGATACAGGTCTCTCCCTTGGTTATGGAGATCTCGTCTACCCATCTATGACCCGTTGTATTTCATATAATTCCTCTATTGGCGAAGATCAAACATCAGCTGCGCTCACCTTTCTGCGCCGTCCCACGGTGTTCACGCAGCTTGAAAGAGGCCTCAGGCTCATTTTTTGCCTCTACTCCACTATGTTGGCTTACTCT
>NW_021150094.1:0-198 GCF_002837175.3 Physeter macrocephalus
CAGGAATACGGACCGCAACAGGAGCAGCGGCAGCAGGAGGACTCCCCAAATAACCAGAACTGGTGATAGCATTCCAGTTGAGATTTTTTCCGTCGGGTCCAAGAGGATCGGCAGCCTGCTGAAGATTAGGAGCAGCCGCAAAATACGGAGCAACTGATTTGGGGCTACGAGGGGCCGCAGTGCTTCCCGTCGGCGCAC
>NW_021150094.1:5564-5977 GCF_002837175.3 Physeter macrocephalus
TGCTGCTGCCGCAGATGCTGCTGTCCATCCTCAGCTTTTACAAGGTTGTTTGCCGCCTCTGAAAGCTCGTCCAGCGACAAACGTTTGAGGCGCTCCTGCTGCTGCTGATGCTGGCCAAGCCCCTGGGGCTGGCGATTCTTCTCCTGCCCAGGAATGTGCTGCCGCAGCCGGCATTGTGGCAGTTGCTGCTGCGGGTGCTGCGCGGCTGCCTCACCGTTCATCGTTGCATTGTGCTGCTCTTTCCCCCTCGGAGTCCCTTTGCCCTCTATGTGCGCCTGCGGTTGCAGTGCTGTGTGCTGCTCCACTTGCTCTTGGTTCTTCGCTTTGGTCTGCTGTTGAAGCGTATCCAGGCGCTGCTCCGGCTCCTCGGCAGTTTCCTGTTGTGGTTCTCGGCCCTGCTCCTGTAGGCCTCC
>NW_021150095.1:0-226 GCF_002837175.3 Physeter macrocephalus
TGGCATCTTTGTAAAGGTGCAAATATACAATGAAGGACGTGGTTACACCTGGTTACGACAGATTCGGTATCACTACATCCACGGTTAACAAGTCGCTTTTTTACATATCTTGTGCACCTGCTTGATACATGGGAGATTCTGCTGCAGTGTTAGTAGCAATCGCTGCTACGCACACATCATCCACTTGTGTGGCGGATCTCTCCCTGCCTCCCCATGCAGAAGCTTG
>NW_021150095.1:5741-5977 GCF_002837175.3 Physeter macrocephalus
GACTCTTTTCAAGATACGTGCGACTCCAACAGAATATTTTCGATGCTTACAATATTCCTATACTACTTCAACGCTACACACTACCAGTTAAATCAAGAGTGGAATTTCGTCGCAGGATTTGTTGTACGCAGTAAATGCTTACGGCAGCCGCTTTGATTTGGTCCCCTTCATGCAGGCCCGATCACCAACATACCTGAAATCTACGCGCAGCGTTATTGTGTGCACCACAGATCTTT
>NW_021150096.1:0-251 GCF_002837175.3 Physeter macrocephalus
TCTACTTCAAATTTTACTTAGAAACCTGCCCCACATGCCGTGAGCAAGACAGGATTCGTCGCACAGATGCATCGCGCGGTCCGTGGGAAAACTAGGCGACTGTTAGGCAACTTAGCAGACGGTAATGGTGTTGGAATACCTTTTCAAGTGCTGATTGGCTCATTTTCCAGCATGCAATATCTTGCCTACACTGTGAGCATCACGCAAGGGCGCGGAGACAAGATTGCGGCCGGCATTTTAAAACACACATT
>NW_021150096.1:5639-5976 GCF_002837175.3 Physeter macrocephalus
ACCCTAGAAGACTCTACAAGCAGCATGACAGACAGCCGGGGAAAACATTAGACCCCCAATACCGTGAGATAGCATAATGTGCCCACAATAAGACCAGTTGGCAGCGATCATAAGGGGTGCTCGACAAATCTCATCTGCGGGGAGTACACCTGGTAAGGTGCAGACTGTTCTAGTCACCACGGTCTGCCAGGTAAGCAGGCACGGCTCTGCTTAAGTCTAGATCTCCACCAACAACCTCCAACAAAGATCATACTATAGCTTGGCTTCAAGCCTATATCTGGACTGCGGATACTCAAAGCTTGCACGAGAATGCGTCCCCCAGAGGCACGGGAAACGA
>NW_021150097.1:0-334 GCF_002837175.3 Physeter macrocephalus
GTCCTTTGGTAATAATGTGCATAATCTCTCCCCTCTGAACAGCAAGTGTTAACACATCTTTGTTGTAAAGGCTGGGACCTGACATGTGATAAACCAGGCCATTTAAAACACAGGACTCTCCTCTCTCTGGCTCTTTCCTTGCCCTGCTCCAATCAAACCAAGAACCACCTTCCCAATGCCAGGCATAATCTGTCTGCGCTTACTGAGGAAGTTCGTTTTTTTTTAAATAATTAAATAAATGTATGTATGTATGTATGGCTGCGTTGGGTCTTTGTTGCTGCATGCGGGCTCTCTCTAGTTGCAGTGAGCGGGGGCTACTCTTCACTGCGGTGTG
>NW_021150097.1:4421-5975 GCF_002837175.3 Physeter macrocephalus
TTTGGGGGAAGAGGTGGCAACTTTTGAGGTTTAGACTCCTCTAAACTTACTAAAATTTTAGTTCTTTGCCTCTCTTTTTTTCAACTTTTGTGCATCCTTCCAAAATCCAAGGCTCTGACCCCCATGAAGTCAAGGTAACGATTTTGGTGTTTCCTAATTTCTCATCACTGGGATTGCCATAATCACAGAATTAATTGTACATATGGGAAGTATCCTGATTCCTCAACAATCACCTAATCAGTCATTTTCCCTTGGGGGTTTGCAGGCATAGTCTTCCATTCATAGACATATTTTTTCTTCTAGCTTTGAAGCTCTCGGGTACACACTGAATACTCAACTCTCTGTGGCTACGAGAGGGCTCCTTCCTCCCAATATTCCTGCCCCTTCTCATTCTCTTTCACCAAACAACTCCTCCGAGTCGTTCAGGACTGGGTCAGGATGAGTGTGATACCTCCTCGCCCTGCAGCATGAGGTGACAAGAGCTTGCCAGCTGCTCTGTATTCAGCTGAACGGAACTTCTAGCAGCCAGGTTAGTGGGCGTGGTGCCCCGTGTGCTAGGCTCTGCCTGTACTGGGACTTTTTATGCAGCTTTTCAGTTAATCCTCACGACCACCTTAGGAGGGAGGGACTGCTGTTGCCACCTTACAGATGGACAAACTGAGGCTTAGAGAGATCAAGACACCTGTCTAAGGTCATCTAGTAAATGACATGGCAGAATCAGGATTGGAAAAAAGCTCTTCACCATGGCTCTAAGAAAGGTAGTGTCTGTGCCAGCTTATTTAGTAAAGAGAATATATCATACATATCTTTTATCTGGCCAAGTGGGCTTTGACATACTCCTACTGTGATAACATTTTTTTCTTCTTTATTTTAATCTTTACCCCAACTTTTGTTTATCTGGAGATGTCCCACACAGGCATATTTTCTGGGCATCCTCCCTACCCTTCATTTAATACAAAGAGTAGCTCAGCACATACCTCCTCTGTGGCAGAAAGAGCTGGTGGTTACCCTCTTCCTGCTTATGACGTGATCTTCCAAATTCTAACAGAATGTGTAAAAGGGAAAGCGAGTATCCCATTAAAAAGGTTCAAAAGAGAAGGCATTTGATCTCCTGTGTCTCTGACAATTTCTGAGCTCAGAGCTACATAGCTTCTCTACAAGAGAGTTACCTAATACCCACTTATGCAAAAACAGAAACATTCCAAATTTATTATAGGAGCAGCTTGCCATATTCCACATTAGTTCTCATTTCATATTTATTCAGGTCACCTTCACACACCATTAACTCAGTTACGCACCATTAGATAGTGAGAGAACTCCACTTTTATTTAGGGCAGCAATAGTTCCAGATAAAAGGTCACATTTTCCAGTCTCCTTAGCAACTGAAGCAGGTCAAGACTGGGTACAAGTTTCAAGAGAACTCTTTAAAGAGGGCTGCCTCACCAAAGATGTACCCCTTCTATCCTTCCCTCTTGCATCCTAAGTGTGTTGAAGATCTAATGGCTGGAGCTCCAGCATCCATACTGGATCAAGAGGTAACTTTGAGGACAGGTG
>NW_021150099.1:0-361 GCF_002837175.3 Physeter macrocephalus
CATTATAACTTTTTTTCACATGGATATATTTCTCTCTATTGTATGCAGCCGTCGCGTAGAACTCATCTGCTGTTGGTGGTCGACATCTGCGGCATATCTTTGTGTGAGGAGGCCCCCATCAGTCTCCTCCCCCTCTTGGGCACGCATATGTGTGTGTGAAGCTGCTGTCATATCGACTCATTTTTTTTCCGCTGGTCTCGCTTTTTTTCTTTCTCGTCTGTCGTCGCTGCTATTTGTGGAGAGATGACTGACGGAGCCTCTCTCTACCCTGGTCCTTGACTTGAGAGAGAGAGAGCCACTCGTTTTCGCGAGTTTTCTTTGAGTTTTCTTCATTGTCATCTTTCTTTTCTTTTTTGCTTCT
>NW_021150099.1:5633-5975 GCF_002837175.3 Physeter macrocephalus
GTTGAAGAGGTTTTACGACCCACCACATCTGTGCTGCGTGACCTCGACTATGCACACGTGCATCCACTATGTCCTTTGGCGTGCATACGCCAATGGACTACTGTAAATGGTTTTATCCCACCACTATAGATGCACAAACACTAACGCTGTCATTTTTAGAAGTGTACGGATGTATACGTGGGTCAAAATACGTCTGTGCTTGAACGTGGCTGTTAACTTGTTTCTGGTTGAATTATGCAGATTGGCCGGCTCCCAAGCATGTGTATGATAACAGCACGGTGTGGAGGGTCTCAGGGTTCTCATTAACAGCGGCTACCGCGGGTTAGCGATGGCGAATAACAG
>NW_021150100.1:0-377 GCF_002837175.3 Physeter macrocephalus
AGGGGGGTGTTAGAATAAGGAACCTGCCCATACGCATGTTCAGGTGTCTCTATTCGCTGAGAATTTCCTTGAGGAAAAGCGGTCACAGCACTAGTAAGAGCTGATTTTTATGCTTGTCCATGAGCTGTTAGTGGTGCGTGTTGGTGACCACCTGCACTTCTGGCGGGTCCTACTTCTCCATCTAGCATTACTCGTGCTCCCATGTTGGCTCCTCATTTGCTACCTGTTGCTGTTGACGCTGGCACTGCTGTTGCTTGAGCTGCTGCCGTCGTTCCGCCACTAGTCTTCAATGTAGGTAGGCGGTGTGCAGTGCCTTACTGCACAAGATTACTATCGAAATACCGTTGACGCTGGCACTGCTGTTGCTTGAGCTGCTG
>NW_021150100.1:2329-4033 GCF_002837175.3 Physeter macrocephalus
GCTGGTCGTTTGAGTACATTGATTATTGCTGTTGGTATAGGGTGCTCTGGTTGCTGCAGATTGCTGATGCGTCCTTCTGCTGCAGTACTGCCCAACTACCGCGGCTGCATTCGCTGCTTTAGTCCATTGTGAAGGAGACTGCAGGTGTTGTTGCTTTTCGGATAAAGCTGGTGCTTCCCGTAGTACACCCGCTGCGTGGGGCTGCATCGCTTGCGTAGGGCCGCTGCCGTTGTGGTGTCTAGACGGTCTCCGGTGGCGACGCAATACCTTCCATTGGCTCGGTCAACGGCGGAAACAGGTGACCCTCTGCAACCCTCTGGCTACTCCAGCGAAAACAGCAGCAGTAGCAGACCAAGAATATCGCGTGATGGCCACGTGTGTCGTACCCATAAGCAGCTGCAGTCGCAGTACCCGCAACAGCAGCAGCACCACCCGCCGCAGCGGTGGTATCTGCCGATTAAACCAAAAGCGTTCCTGTGCGGAGGAGAGGCGGTTTCACCACACAACGCACTGCTTGTACTCATTCAGGGTCAACCGCAGACCGTGCGTGTGCTGCGGCTGTTCAGGTGGCTCCATAGCCAGTGTTGCCGGAAGCGTGGGAGGGCGCTCTCACTATCGCTGGTACACTTCTTGTTGCGGCAGTGCTGACGAAGGTGCTGCAAGCGGGGGGAAGAGCGCTGTCACCCTCTACGTGCTGCCGCTGCTGTTGTATGCTTGGAGAGCCCTCGCTGCGACGACGTGTGTATAGATAGGGCTAGCCTGAGCGTTTGGGTTAGCTCGAGCGTATGGGTGTCCGAGCTGCTGTTGCCATCAGGTGCTGCTAGTACTGATGTTGCAGCTGCGCGTACTGCTGTTTCAGATCGATATTGCTATTACTTAAAAAGTCTTCTCAACTGGTAAATGGAAGCAGCGGACATCCACTAATGGAGTTTCCTATGCGCGTGCTGTTGGCATTACTATATACAAGAACTCCGGGAGGGGCCCGTAGTTGATTTAGCTAGTACTATAGCGTGGACTGCAGCTGCCGCTGCTGCGTGGACTCCATATACAGCTGTCCTGGGCCCCCAGCTGCTGGATATGCTGCCCGCGGTGCTCGATCGAAAAGCCAGAAGCAGCCTTTTGAATCCGTTTCTCATTGTTGTTGCAGCAGCTGCGGCACAATAGCAGAGCGACGTCAGCAGCCGTAAGCGCAGCAGGAGCAGCTAGAATGGATGTCAACAGACAGCTCGAATTGAGGTATCCCCCCTACTGCTACACCACCAAGGGGCAGGATACTACGTGCAGTACCGGCTGCAGCAATCGCCAACAGCTGCAAGTAGCAGCCAGCAGCGACCGCAGCAGCCCCAACAGCACATGGCAGTCGTAGAGCTGTGCCACTGGGTGTATACCGCCAGCTCAGGCGGATGTGTCTGGTCACCCAGAAAATAACAAGAAAGTCGCTGCAAATGGCTTTGCAGCTGGGGACGGAAGAAGCAGTGGGCGGGACTGACTTACAAAGAGAACGTAAAGAAGGAGAGATAAGAAGCAGACAGACATTCCCTGCGAATGCTGTTCTTGTGTAACTATGCATGACATTCCCTGCAAATGCTGTTCTTGTGTAACTATGCATGAACTATACGTACATCAAGAACGGCAACCACAGAAGAGGCATTAATCTCTTCTGCAGTTTCAGACACACGAAGGGCTGGGGTGGGAGAAGTTGCG
>NW_021150100.1:4792-5975 GCF_002837175.3 Physeter macrocephalus
CAGCAGAAGCAGCAACATGTGTCCCAGACCGAGAGATGCGGTAGCTGAGCGTGGGCAGCTACAGGACAAAAAGTAAGGGAGCGAGGAAGCAGCAACATCAGCAGCACGTATGAACAGAGGTGCTCGACAGCTCGATAATCCATGGTAGTTAACGTGACAGTTCCCATTGCAGCGAACGGAGCAGCAGCAGCAGGAGGCGCAGTAGCAGCAGGACCTCAAGCATCAAGAGACTTCCCACTAACACCAAACGCGCCTGGAGATTAGGGTCCAGCTGCCGAAATCCGCTGCGTCATCTGGTGAGCGTCGAGAGACCACGGTGCAACCTTGAGGAGACGCAGGAGCAGCAGAACATATCCGCACCACGAGCAGCAGGAACAGCAGCAGAATGCCACGACACCGGGCCTCCGAAACCCACATAAAGACTTGCAGGAGCAACCTTAGCACCGAAGGAAGCAGTATTCGGCACGAAGGCAATGACAGCGGCCCTGCAGACACGCGCCAGCGACACAGCAGTCGAGAAGCAGCAGCAGCAGCACTCGTAGAGCAGCAGCAGGACGACCGGCGCAGGACAAGCGGGGGCACCAGCTGAGAAGAGGCGCACCGGTTTTCGGGCGCTGGAGGTGTCATGTATCTTCCACTTACAGCGAAATTCGCGATGAAAAAGACGGCAGCGCGGAGGAAGTTTTTTTCCCTTGTTGTGGTTGGTCATGTCTGCTCGTTCTACGCCGCTGATCAAGGTCTCCTTCAGGAGATAATATGCCGCAGTCTTTTTCCCTAGTATTCGCCTCACTCTGCACTTACTAGGAACTGTCGTGTGTATCACCGTCAACAGTCGTCTACAAATATTCTTACTTAAGCGGAGGCACACCTCGTTGCACACACGTGCCCACCCACTGTTTTCATGTGTGCAACAGTAATTCTGTTTAGGCTGACGACCTGTCAGCCGTAGTAGTCTAAAATGTTTTCCTGTCAATGAAACGTGGGACTTGTCTACAACTTGCTATCGTCGCTTCGGCAATTCTCATGCACACATGTGTATATATACATATGTACGTACGTACATCTTTCTGTACTTCACATGTGCACTGTTACGTTATGCGGTGCGGTCTAACATATTCTTGTATATCGGCTTTACTGAAAAGTTGCTCATATCGGAACTCGTGTGCGTGGACGGATGTATTGC
>NW_021150101.1:0-2423 GCF_002837175.3 Physeter macrocephalus
TCAGTGTCAGCTACGGCACCCGTAATGACCCCGGGATCATATATGATTTTAACCCAACCCGCACCCGCCGCTGCTAGTATGAATCCTCAAACTTATTCGAGTGTATGGGGGGCGCAGACTCGGGAGAGCCAACTACCCGCAGCACCATCATTTGTGCTGCCAAGGGGCAGGCAGCGGCAACGCGGCGACATAATGGACGAAGTGAGAGAGCAGGAAGAGTTGAAGAGGGCAAGGCATCTCTCTCCGGCCAAGTCATTTACAATTCCTAACACTGTTACAAAGGGACTTGCCATAGTCGGGGCAGCTGTCGCGGCTAAGAAGACTGCTCAGGGACTAGCATCTCTTTACAAATGGGCGCGGGTAGGTGCGAGAAAACCTGACGCTGGCTCCTCGTCTCTTTAGATTCTTAACTTGGCAAATCTCTGTTCTAAAACTTCTGTAGGGTTTTCCTCACCGCCACCAGTTTTTTTAAACTCGCCGTGGACAGTAAGCTGCTGCCCAAAACAAGCTCGCTAGGGTCGTGTACTATCCCTGTTAAGGAAACACCACGCACAAACATAGCTTCGTGTGTGTGTGTTGTGTGTATGCGGTGTGATCCTGCGTGCGATGAATGTTTATGGCAGGGAATCCCCAGTGGACGTTGAGTATTACGCATCAAAAGACAAGCTTTGTTCTGGACCTCGTCAGGAACACAGCTGTTACTCGGTGGAGGAGTACGCTGAGAATGAAACACGAGGTGGGGTGATGTGGCGCGGCGCATGAATATTTACATGATATTCGTTGACCAAGTGGGGCCACTGCACATCCCATGGCTCACGCTCACCGACTGAGCTCAATATACCGCGCGAAGGACATCTCATTAATAATAGTGCTACAGGCGTTTCTTGCGTAATCGAAAGTACAAAACGGTGTGCCTCTGTGACCGCTACCATTCCGTGCGTGACCGCTTCCCCATCGTTGTTCCGCCAAGAGCATAAAACAAGTATTTATTGCTGCTTCACTCAGTACGCTGAACGAGACTGAGGGACAGATATACGGGTGCCCATGGCGACTGAAGTTGAGCTCTGGAGCGGATAATTCAATGAGGTGCGGTGCGTTCCCTGTGCGTTGCGATTTCTTGTCACCCAGATTCTAGTATCCCTCTACTCGTCTGCCTCGTGAAAATATTGTCCCGGTACACGGGCCACGCCGCTCCCACGGCATGGCTAGGGCATCGGTGTCGACCTGTAGGGTAAATGTTGGAACTGTCAATCCGGCCCAAACTCGTGGAAGGACTTTAGGAGTCTCAGTGGTAGCTGATTGAGGTTCAGTGCGGTTTACGTGTAAAGGAATGAGACGAAGGTCTCAGCATACACTCGATAATTATACGGGAACAGAAAAGAAGACCAGTGTAGACCTAATGCACACTTCGCTGAAGAGGTCAAAAATGCGCTACAAGGCGCACAAGGCGGGCGCATTATCGACTTAGCAAAAAGCGTTCACAACTGTATGTTATCTAAGGCTCGTTAAAACGAGTAACACGTAGACCACAGTAAAGGTTGCTTGGAGGCAGCCAGAAGTGGCCGGGCTAGCAAGGCAGGCTAAACCCCTTGAGCCACTAGCGGGTGCCTGTCAGTCGCCGAAGTCTCCAGCGGACTAGGACTTACGTGCAGGCTGCAGTAGGGGTTATTAGGGCGTGTACTGATCGGCTTGCACAGCAGATAACAGGCACCATATTGTGACAAACCCTTCCCGTATGACTTCACCACAGAACGCATGTGGTAACATTTCTTGCCATATCCTGAGGTTTACCACTTCCCTGCGCCAATTCTGTGCCTGCTGAATGCGGAAAGTGAAACGCCGCACCTGTGGAGTGAGCAGCCATCTATTAAGGCCCCGGCGTGCGGCCAAATTAACTGAACTGTGGGTTCTGCATTACATCGGTATGCATAAGTTGACTAGGACTTTCTTTCAGAACATCGTACGTAAAGAGTGCCGGGATGGTCTCAGATGTATGCGGACAACACCTACGATGCCTTCACGGCATCCCGGTAACCAGGTTTGCCAGCGGTGGGGCGCGTCTTCAGATGCACGGAGAGTAGGAATGCGCGCAGCGGTAGCGGTCGTTTTTGTCAACAGGCTACAGCTTACTAGATACGCAGTGTGAAAGATGAGAAATGCCTGTATAGTACAGCAAGCGGAAGGCAAAGAATCCGAAGGGCGCGTACCGCTGTGGTGAAGATGTCCCAATTCGGCCTAACAGTAGCCTATAAGGAAACGGGACAGGAGCGCGCTACCACATTTTTGCCACTAGAACTGGTTGCCCAAATGTTCGTGCTTATGTGAAAGGTGCCCGAGTAGTCTGGCGGGGCAGCGTACGCTGCGGTCCTTGAAAATGCCCTTCGGCTTGCAGGTTGACCTTCAGCTGTACATCCAGTTACTTG
>NW_021150101.1:3783-4357 GCF_002837175.3 Physeter macrocephalus
CTTCGCTCGCTTGAGGCGGGTTGAATTAACTTCTCTACTCACTGAGTAATTTTACATCAAACCCACTCCTGTTTCCTCGTCTACTCCTCCGAGTATCCTCGTCGTGGGCCTCCTGCGCTGCTGACCAACTACACGCGATAACTGTATACAGCTTTCAGCTCTCTGCAGTGCTTCGCTGCTAATTTTTTGCATTTTGGGTGTTTGCCCATCAGGTAGAAATTGGGTATCGTGTTCCATTCGTCCTTAATGCCTCATCTATAAACCAAAGTATCTTTCGTGTGCACACCATGAGCCAGAATTCCGTGTGCGCACGTACGCCCGCGTATACATACGCGTACAAGCGCCCGTGCTTGCTGGAACCGAGGTGGACGACGGAGAGACGGGCGGAGTGGAAAATACCGTAGAAAAATGTGTTCATGTCTACTCGACCGCTGCGCGGACGCCTTCTCCTCTTGTAAAGCCGTGTGGATACACTTCTCCGTGTAGCTACACGCCGTAGGCGGATGGGCGGGCGGAGAAGAGTGGATTTCTAAAGAATGGTCTTGTTTAGTTTCAAAGCAGTTCTTCACTTATT
>NW_021150101.1:5326-5975 GCF_002837175.3 Physeter macrocephalus
TAGGACCGCCGACTCCTTCCTACTCCTTGTCAGAGACTCTAACGTAGGTGTTTCAGTCTATGCCGCAGTGAAGAAGTGTGCACTCCAGCGGAGGAAACTCGACGCTGTGTTGCCGTCATTTCTCTCCACCCGTGATGTTTTCAACAACTCACTTGAACAGTTATGCATCAGTCCACTCTGTTGACTCAGCGGCCGCAGCAAGATCTGCCGCGCTAGCACGGCTGATCTATTCACGACGAATATACATATAAAGCGATGAAAGAACTGTGCAACAGCATCCTCTGTACAGCAACAACAGCTGCAGCAGCAGCGAACACGCACGCACACGACGCATTTTCCCCGTGCTTCTGTGCAGTCAGTGTGCAGACGCCTCGGCTATTCACGAAGATGTGAGTTATATATGACTGACTGTGCACGCGTCGACACATTCTCTCGCGTGCGTGTGTCTCTCTCTCCACGTGTATCTGCGAAGAACTGTGCGCGGCGTACGGCAGGCGCACGTTGTAGGACATAGAAGACGCCGGAATACATACTTCCGTGCGTGTTTGTGAAAAGGGAGGCTGATCAAGAAACACGTACGTATGTGTACGCCTGCTGCGTATATAAATATCAACATATGTACACATGTATATACTGTCGCGCAGCTGCT
>NW_021150102.1:0-860 GCF_002837175.3 Physeter macrocephalus
ATTTTTAGCAGAAGATCCTGTGGCGGCGAACAGGAGGAAGAGTCTCTCCTCCCTCAGCAACAGCGTTGTTAATGGCGCTTCTCGGTATAGACACAGCAGCGAGAGAGGACTTGGCAATGCAGCAACAGCAGCTGCTGTTTCATCAGCAGTAGCACTAAGAGTCGTGGCCACACACACACACAGTTATACATACACAGTGAGAAATGCCACTGCTACCAGAGAAGAGGTCTGCATGACGATTTCTATATACGCATTAGGCGGCAGAAACAGCAACACACCCACATTGTCCACAGTTTTTTTGCTTCAGCAGATGCTGAAGAGAAAGAAGCGAAGCAGGCAAGCATTTTTGCGATTGCCGGTGACTTCTTTGTGGGTCTCACTAGCGCTTCCCCTTATTTTCCCCAACGCATCGCATCGGCGGCGGCATCAGCACAACTATCACCGCAGCACAGCAAAATATAAAGTGAACTTGCGTCTCCCGCAGAGTGAAGACAGAAACGTCCCCTTTGGTGGAACTATATATACGCATCACACACAATACGCGTTACTCTGTGGGCCCCGGCGGATGATATATTTTTCCTCTGTTCCTGCTGAGGCCCTTGGTGATGGCCTTGCTTTCTGTGTTGCTGGTAGTATTTGCTGCATGTATTGTTGCTACGTCTGCTGCTGCTGCTGTTCTCGCTGCTGCTGATGCCGTTACAGTTGCCGCCCATGTTTGCTGCTGAGGCTATCGTTGTTACTGCCTTCACCGCCACCTGCCACTAATAAAGAACATTTTAGTCGTAGCTGGCTCAGCAGTCCAGCAACGTCTGGGCGCCCTACGGGGTCGACATGGGCAGGGCGCAAAACTCTTCAATATT
>NW_021150102.1:5791-5975 GCF_002837175.3 Physeter macrocephalus
TGCTGCTGCTGCTGCTATGCTGCTGCTGCTATGCTGCTGCTGCTGCTCTGCTGCTGCTATGCTGCTATGCTGCTGTGCTGCTATGCTGCTATGCTGCTGTGCTGCTGCAGCAGCTACAGTACCTCTGCCTCCTCATTTTCTTCTTTTTTTGTGCGTTTCTGTGAGGTTTTTTGCTGCTGTAGTA
>NW_021150103.1:0-178 GCF_002837175.3 Physeter macrocephalus
AGAGAAGCGTACACACGCGTACATCAGACATTGACACCTGCAGAGATGCGTTGTGTGAGAGTGAGAGTCGACTTTTCGGAAGTAAACTATTTACAAACGTCTCTGAAGAAGCTCTTATCTGGTCACCAGGCAGGCTTTCACGTGGTCAGGCTGGGCGACAGCAGCGCTGCTCACGGTC
>NW_021150103.1:5734-5974 GCF_002837175.3 Physeter macrocephalus
TGATTTCTGGTGGACAACGTGCGCAGGCAACGTGCGACAGTGTAGCAGCTGCCGTTGCTGCTACAGCAACATTTCCACTGCTTTCGCAGACACGCACGCTGCTGCTCCAAGCCGGAGATACCTCGTTGTTATTTTTCTAAAACAATGCTGCTTCAGCAGCACTTGTCAGCCGTGCCGCTGAGACTGCTGCGGGAAAGAGGGGGGAGTCGCGCTGGCGCCGCAAAAAAACCCTTTTGCTAT
>NW_021150104.1:0-384 GCF_002837175.3 Physeter macrocephalus
GTATCTAGCCGTC
The DNA here is from genome assembly GCF_002837175.3 of Physeter macrocephalus. NCBI lineage: Eukaryota > Metazoa > Chordata > Mammalia > Artiodactyla > Physeteridae > Physeter > Physeter macrocephalus. The sequence continues at coordinate 14 of NW_021150104.1, forward strand.
GCTTGGCGGTGGTGCCTGGCAGCAGTGGTAGTACTACGAGCAACAGCAGGCGCAACAGCGGCGCAGCAGTAACAACAGAGGCAACAGCGCGTAGCCAGAGTTCGCCACACCAAGATACAAAAAATATATGACTTCCTTGCTCGTGCCTGGGATGGTAGCTGAAGGAGATCTCCTGGATGTAGTTCACTCGTGTGTCTCTTGTCCATATACCTTGATTTCCGCCTCTCACTTTCCCACTCCTGCACGAAAGCAGAGCAGCTCGTCAAGCTGCTGCTATCAACAGAGTGTGCTGCGGGTGCGCTGCCGCAGCGGCGCCTGTGGCTTCGTCGTTCGGTGTGTGCCTTCTCAAGGCGTAGGTGTGCGCGCGCGTG
>NW_021150104.1:5286-5974 GCF_002837175.3 Physeter macrocephalus
GATTCCCCCGCCGAAAAAAGCAGCAGCAGCAGCTGTAGAGGAGAGATCAAGCGCACCGACATCTGCTTCTGCAGCCCCAAACAAAGCAGCAAAGGCAGCAGCACCCACCACACCATCAGTGAAGGAGGTTAAGGCACCCAAACTTCGAACTCCATTAGCAGTGGTGGGAAAGGCGGGGAAAAAACCAGGGGACATTTCAGCCGCAGCAGCGGCAGAGGGGGCTGTTGTGGTTGGTGAAGCAGGAGGAGCTTCTGAGCAGCAGGAGGAAGGAGATATAAGGCGTCTGCGATCGGAGGTTACTCGTCTTAGTATTCTAAACGCGGAGCTCCAGCAGCAGCAAAAACAGCAGCAGGAACAGCTCGAACGACAGCAGCAACAGCTAAAGAACCAGCAACAGCAGCAGTCAGCGGGTGCTCCAGGCGTACCACTGCCGGACCACGAGGAGGTTAAAGCTTTACGGCAGCAGCGGGAAGAAATGCGGGAACGACTACATCAGCTACAAGAAGAAACCCAGCGCCTACGCGCCTATGCTGGTGCTCCAGCAGCTGCAGTAGAAAAAGCAGAGCCTGCAGTCACAGCTACTTTGCGGAAAGAAGTCCAGCAGCTGCAGGAGGAGAAGAAGCAACTGCAGGAGCTGCTGCATCAGAAGGATTTGCAACTGCAGCAGCGAACGAGTGAGCTCGAAGAG
>NW_021150105.1:0-403 GCF_002837175.3 Physeter macrocephalus
GCGTGTCCTGTATATACACCTGCATAAGGTGTACTTACACCGTGGGTGGGCGGTGAGTGTGCATCTCTGGTCGGGGGGTGTACTTACATCTGCGGACGTTGTACGTCAAACTTCCGGAACGTATACACACCGACACACGTGTATCTGCGGCGTGTGAACAACTGTATGTGTATAGACTCCCAAAGGCGCGGCGGGGGTTGGTGTGTGTGTACAGCCGGGCACAGCTTTTGTTTTGCTTGCGGCGTGTGGACAGCTGAACGCGGTGTATAGACACCCATGTGCCATGCTTGACGAGCACGGGTCGGTCACCACCCTGCAAACAAACCATACGATGTTGATATTTATTCTCTCATAGGCAGCCAACCTGATGCAGAAGAAATATTGTCCCCTTATAAGTTTTGCT
>NW_021150105.1:4684-5974 GCF_002837175.3 Physeter macrocephalus
CTAACTTTCAGGCCCTGCCTCTGCATGTTTTAAAGAAATAATACTTATTCTCCGACCAGGTCTCCAGCTTCCCAACAACACTCAGTTGCAAGCTCTTAAGTATATATCTGTGTATACGTAGGCGTGCCATCTACGCATATACTTGCAGTTATATAGCAGTCTTCATATATTCATTTGCACATGCCTATGTATAGACAGGGTAGACATTAAAATAGACCAGTATATCCCTCTTACCTACGATGACGCGAGTGCTTTCTACACCAAAGTCTCTACCTTTCTTGCTTCTAGTGCGTTGATCCGTTATATATATATATATATATATATATAAGTACATGTGTGTTTATCATGTAGAGAAAGGTACATAAATAAATATACACGTTCGTATACACTACTTATAGATGTGGATGTGTATGTATGCACTTGTAGGCAGCATTGGTATGCGATTCTGTGTAAATCTCTGATCGTCTCCTAGCAAAAATCGTACCTCTTGTGTTTGCCTACATTGTTCGACGACTCCCCAGCTCTTCGATTATGAGTACAGAAAGGTTATTAGGCAACGTCTCCGTCTCAAGCCGCTTCTGCGCACGAAGTGTTTTATAAAGAATGCATTAGGTTCTTCACAATATGCCTAAGGTCTTCTTGCAGCTTTGCTCATTTACGACACTACACACGGGATACAAATCATCGATAGGAAATCGTATACACATCCGCGTCCTCCCACGTTGTAAACACGTAAAATTACTCAAGCGGCCTACAGCATCCGGTGGAACGTTTAGCTACAGACTGTGCGAAATACGCGTCTTTGCGAATGCCGGCAAATCACGCAGTCACAAGCAAGCTTGAAACGTAGGGCTAGGCACAACAACTAAGCAGCGCCCGAGTCCTAGAGTCCGAGTTCTACGACGATGTAGTATTGCAGTTGAGGAGGAAGTAGGCAAACGCGCGACCAAACCTTCCACCTGCTGTAAAGCCTCTTCCGCACATGGCAACGTGTCCCGCTTCCATTGTTTTCTATATCTTGCTGAAATGGTCTGAGCAAACAACAGAGTTACAGGCGTTTACACGCGAGTACGTGTGTACGCGTAGACAAAATATATGTGAGGATTTAAGTACACTTTAATTTGGATTAGAATCACCAGACCATCCAACTAGGCAGACTGCCGCGTTCCTTTGTGTTATTTCTTACTCGACTGCACAGTTCAGCTCGTACTTGGCTTCATCATCTTTACCGTGGGAGCAAACACGTAGGTAGACGTGTAAATTATATATAAAGAATAAGTGTTCCGTTTA
>NW_021150106.1:0-264 GCF_002837175.3 Physeter macrocephalus
AACAGCGGGAAAAGGACATATTCAGAAACATCGTTCTCACGAAGAAATGTGTGTTCAACCTGCCGAAACGCTTGCAGCTTCCTGCGGCCAAGACGAAGTCACCAAAGATTTGGCAGCAGCAGGCGCAAAGACCGACAGGAGAAGCGGAAGGACAGAGAGGGAACACAAAGGTAAATGACAGGGGGGAAGTATATTAGCCAGGCGGCGCAGGCGACAGACGAAGTAAGAAGTGAGGAAAGAGCGAAAAGAGAAAGGGTAGGAGGA
>NW_021150106.1:4527-5973 GCF_002837175.3 Physeter macrocephalus
GCACGAGAGGTGGAAGCTCCTCGACGCACACGGAGTTAGAGAGGGTCCGCGAAAGAAAGACAAGACACGCTACATCCATATGGTACACGTATACAGTATTCACGGGTGACTGACTACGCTATTTCACAAAATGTCTTACCTCTTCTGGTAGAGCTGTTAACTGACTACGCTATTTCACAAAATGTTTTCTGTCTTCTACTAGAGCTGTTATTCAGTTACAGGCACATCAACAGCAGTTCCAGTGGCTCTGAACCCACGAAGAGGACGCAAGGGCCAGCTGTACAGTAAGCAACAACTGAGAATGTAGCAGCTGGGAGAGTATTCCGATCTATACAACACGGTGGAAAACACCGCATTCAAGAATAGAATAGCGTAGCTCTTTATCCACCACAACATCAATGGTGCGGCGCACAAACCTAGGGCAGCAAACACGGTTAGAACTGTTCTTAGCAGGTGTCAAACGACGCAGAGTTCTACAGAAGCAGCTCGTGCGCGAGGAACGCCGGAAAAACACAAGTTCGGGCAGGAGTCGCGGCAACGTGAAGACTGTGAAACGTTAACTGTGAATTAGAAAAAGTCGGATCAAATCTTTCTTGTGCGATTCAGAAGGCACAAACAGGTGGAGTGATGAAAAGAATAGACGAGTGGTAAGCCGGTCTACAGAAGGGCACGGATTTCTTCTCTGTAGTCCACAGAGCAACACCAGTACTACTTCCGCATCATCCTCTACCCCCCTATTTCCTATACACCAAATTCAGTCCATATATACCATATTGACGTATGAAGTGTTTACAATCACACAGACAATATACCAGCAAGTAAATTTCACCGGCGGGTGCACGGCAGATAACAACTGAGGACAATGAAACTTCTCATTTCTTGTGTCTACGTTGGCGAATTAATCTCACTGAGAGTAGGTGCTGCTTTTCTACATTTGGAAGTTGGCATTTGTAACTGGCAGCAATCTGAAGAGCCTGACAGATATGTGTGGCAGCATTCCGACTATTTTTTTCTAGTGTTCAAGTGCGAGGTGCTCAGATAAGAAATGGAGTGCCGTTGTGGATTATTGTCGGCGTGTTCGAGGACGAACTACTTGAATAAGGGACGATTTTCGACCGGTGTCACTTCCAGCCTGTGTCTACAGTGTGGACACAAATACAGGTATACTGTTAAAATTGCATTACCCCACTTAGTGCAGGCGCACGACTGTACGCAGGCAGTAGGACACTGCGTGGGAGCGACTAACGTGGGACGTACGTTTCGTCATAACCTGCATATTCCGATCTCATATTTGGTGAAACACGGTTTCAATGAGCGTTTGGACCACCGTAGGGTTATGCGTAGTTCAGTTGTGGCTCACCGCATAAATGCGTATTCTTACGTTTACCGGTCGCGCTGAAAAGGAGGCCTATTGAGAAGGCGTTACCTCAGTGATCTGATCTTCTA
>NW_021150109.1:0-5973 GCF_002837175.3 Physeter macrocephalus
TTCTTCTTCTTCTGCTTCTTCTTCTCACCTTCTCTTAAGAAGTATGTGACATCTGCAATGTGAACCCCAACCTGCGAAGGAGGCGAAGCAACAGCAGCAGCAACACAGACACACACACACATACACATACACAAACGACACAGGCGTGAGTGAACATAATTTCATCGGTAATTGTATGCTGAGTAACTATGCTGTGCGCGAGAAGGTCTTCCATTTTTTTAAAAAAAAAAACATCGAGAGCCTCTTTTCACTTTTCGGTAATAAGCCACTTTTTCGCCGCGTTATTTCTCCCTGGCCTGGTGGCTGATATGTGCATGTACTGCGAGGAAGAAAGAAGACATCGACTGAGGAATAGCACAGGCTCTCCGTAGAAAAAATTCGCCTGTCGTAGTGAGGAGAAATACTTCGCCTTCGCCCCCCACTTCACCATCTCTGCTGCAGGCGGTGCGCGCACACGAGCGCTGCTTGCCTTCTTTTAACATTTGTTTATACGTACATTTCATAGAATGTCTATGACTGAGTAATCAAGCAAGAATATACTTGTAAATAAACAGACAGGCGTAGAAAGAGTTCTACGTATTAACTGTTTGTACCACGGGGGGAATTAATAAAACTGAATTCTCTTCCCCGTGGAGGGCTCCCTCCCCTGCAGCAGCTCTCTGCACAAGTGAGTCTCTCTCTTTTTAAAAAGCAGCAGGCCACACTTTTTTTCCACAGATAATCGCGGCGACGCTCCCTGAGATACCCTGCAGGAGAAGAAATTCTTCCAACCCATGTACGGCTGAGCCTGCGAGGCGGAAAATCCACGGATGTGTGTGCACCAACACAGACGCAGAGGCAACAGCAATAGCAGCAACAGCAGCAACTGCAGCAGCAGCAGCAACAGCAGCAACTGCAGCAGCAGCAGCAACAGCAGCAACTGCAGCAGCAGCAGCAACAGCAGCAACTGCAGCAGCAGCAGCAACAGCAGCAACTGCAGCAGCAGCAGCAACAGCAGCAACTGCAGCAGCAGCAGCAACAGCAGCAACTGCAGCAGCAGCAGCAACAGCAGCAACTGCAGCAGCAGCAGCAACAGCAGCAACTGCAGCAGCAGCAGCAACAGCAGCAACTGCAGCAGCAGCAGCAACAGCAGCAACTGCAGCAGCAGCAGCAACAGCAGCAACTGCAGCAGCAGCAGCAACAGCAGCAACTGCAGCAGCAGCAGCAACAGCAGCAACTGCAGCAGCAGCAGCAACAGCAGCAACTGCAGCAGCAGCAGCAACAGCAGCAACTGCAGCAGCAGCAGCAACAGCAGCAACTGCAGCAGCAGCAGCAACAGCAGCAACTGCAGCAGCAGCAGCAACAGCAGCAACTGCAGCAGCAGCAGCAACAGCAGCAACTGCAGCAGCAGCAGCAACAGCAGCAACTGCAGCAGCAGCAGCAACAGCAGCAACTGCAGCAGCAGCAGCAACAGCAGCAACTGCAGCAGCAGCAGCAACAGCAGCAACTGCAGCAGCAGCAGCAACAGCAGCAACTGCAGCAGCAGCAGCAACAGCAGCAACTGCAGCAGCAGCAGCAACAGCAGCAACTGCAGCAGCAGCAGCAACAGCAGCAACTGCAGCAGCAGCAGCAACAGCAGCAACTGCAGCAGCAGCAGCAACAGCAGCAACTGCAGCAGCAGCAGCAACAGCAGCAACTGCAGCAGCAGCAGCAACAGCAGCAACTGCAGCAGCAGCAGCAACAGCAGCAACTGCAGCAGCAGCAGCAACAGCAGCAACTGCAGCAGCAGCAGCAACAGCAGCAACTGCAGCAGCAGCAGCAACAGCAGCAACTGCAGCAGCAGCAGCAACAGCAGCAACTGCAGCAGCAGCAGCAACAGCAGCAACTGCAGCAGCAGCAGCAACAGCAGCAACTGCAGCAGCAGCAGCAACAGCAGCAACTGCAGCAGCAGCAGCAACAGCAGCAACTGCAGCAGCAGCAGCAACAGCAGCAACTGCAGCAGCAGCAGCAACAGCAGCAACTGCAGCAGCAGCAGCAACAGCAGCAACTGCAGCAGCAGCAGCAACAGCAGCAACTGCAGCAGCAGCAGCAACAGCAGCAACTGCAGCAGCAGCAGCAACAGCAGCAACTGCAGCAGCAGCAGCAACAGCAGCAACTGCAGCAGCAGCAGCAACAGCAGCAACTGCAGCAGCAGCAGCAACAGCAGCAACTGCAGCAGCAGCAGCAACAGCAGCAACTGCAGCAGCAGCAGCAACAGCAGCAACTGCAGCAGCAGCAGCAACAGCAGCAACTGCAGCAGCAGCAGCAACAGCAGCAACTGCAGCAGCAGCAGCAACAGCAGCAACTGCAGCAGCAGCAGCAACAGCAGCAACTGCAGCAGCAGCAGCAACAGCAGCAACTGCAGCAGCAGCAGCAACAGCAGCAACTGCAGCAGCAGCAGCAACAGCAGCAACTGCAGCAGCAGCAGCAACAGCAGCAACTGCAGCAGCAGCAGCAACAGCAGCAACTGCAGCAGCAGCAGCAACAGCAGCAACTGCAGCAGCAGCAGCAACAGCAGCAACTGCAGCAGCAGCAGCAACAGCAGCAACTGCAGCAGCAGCAGCAACAGCAGCAACTGCAGCAGCAGCAGCAACAGCAGCAACTGCAGCAGCAGCAGCAACAGCAGCAACTGCAGCAGCAGCAGCAACAGCAGCAACTGCAGCAGCAGCAGCAACAGCAGCAACTGCAGCAGCAGCAGCAACAGCAGCAACTGCAGCAGCAGCAGCAACAGCAGCAACTGCAGCAGCAGCAGCAACAGCAGCAACTGCAGCAGCAGCAGCAACAGCAGCAACTGCAGCAGCAGCAGCAACAGCAGCAACTGCAGCAGCAGCAGCAACAGCAGCAACTGCAGCAGCAGCAGCAACAGCAGCAACTGCAGCAGCAGCAGCAACAGCAGCAACTGCAGCAGCAGCAGCAACAGCAGCAACTGCAGCAGCAGCAGCAACAGCAGCAACTGCAGCAGCAGCAGCAACAGCAGCAACTGCAGCAGCAGCAGCAACAGCAGCAACTGCAGCAGCAGCAGCAACAGCAGCAACTGCAGCAGCAGCAGCAACAGCAGCAACTGCAGCAGCAGCAGCAACAGCAGCAACTGCAGCAGCAGCAGCAACAGCAGCAACTGCAGCAGCAGCAGCAACAGCAGCAACTGCAGCAGCAGCAGCAACAGCAGCAACTGCAGCAGCAGCAGCAACAGCAGCAACTGCAGCAGCAGCAGCAACAGCAGCAACTGCAGCAGCAGCAGCAACAGCAGCAACTGCAGCAGCAGCAGCAACAGCAGCAACTGCAGCAGCAGCAGCAACAGCAGCAACTGCAGCAGCAGCAGCAACAGCAGCAACTGCAGCAGCAGCAGCAACAGCAGCAACTGCAGCAGCAGCAGCAACAGCAGCAACTGCAGCAGCAGCAGCAACAGCAGCAACTGCAGCAGCAGCAGCAACAGCAGCAACTGCAGCAGCAGCAGCAACAGCAGCAACTGCAGCAGCAGCAGCAACAGCAGCAACTGCAGCAGCAGCAGCAACAGCAGCAACTGCAGCAGCAGCAGCAACAGCAGCAACTGCAGCAGCAGCAGCAACAGCAGCAACTGCAGCAGCAGCAGCAACAGCAGCAACTGCAGCAGCAGCAGCAACAGCAGCAACTGCAGCAGCAGCAGCAACAGCAGCAACTGCAGCAGCAGCAGCAACAGCAGCAACTGCAGCAGCAGCAGCAACAGCAGCAACTGCAGCAGCAGCAGCAACAGCAGCAACTGCAGCAGCAGCAGCAACAGCAGCAACTGCAGCAGCAGCAGCAACAGCAGCAACTGCAGCAGCAGCAGCAACAGCAGCAACTGCAGCAGCAGCAGCAACAGCAGCAACTGCAGCAGCAGCAGCAACAGCAGCAACTGCAGCAGCAGCAGCAACAGCAGCAACTGCAGCAGCAGCAGCAACAGCAGCAACTGCAGCAGCAGCAGCAACAGCAGCAACTGCAGCAGCAGCAGCAACAGCAGCAACTGCAGCAGCAGCAGCAACAGCAGCAACTGCAGCAGCAGCAGCAACAGCAGCAACTGCAGCAGCAGCAGCAACAGCAGCAACTGCAGCAGCAGCAGCAACAGCAGCAACTGCAGCAGCAGCAGCAACAGCAGCAACTGCAGCAGCAGCAGCAACAGCAGCAACTGCAGCAGCAGCAGCAACAGCAGCAACTGCAGCAGCAGCAGCAACAGCAGCAACTGCAGCAGCAGCAGCAACAGCAGCAACTGCAGCAGCAGCAGCAACAGCAGCAACTGCAGCAGCAGCAGCAACAGCAGCAACTGCAGCAGCAGCAGCAACAGCAGCAACTGCAGCAGCAGCAGCAACAGCAGCAACTGCAGCAGCAGCAGCAACAGCAGCAACTGCAGCAGCAGCAGCAACAGCAGCAACTGCAGCAGCAGCAGCAACAGCAGCAACTGCAGCAGCAGCAGCAACAGCAGCAACTGCAGCAGCAGCAGCAACAGCAGCAACTGCAGCAGCAGCAGCAACAGCAGCAACTGCAGCAGCAGCAGCAACAGCAGCAACTGCAGCAGCAGCAGCAACAGCAGCAACTGCAGCAGCAGCAGCAACAGCAGCAACTGCAGCAGCAGCAGCAACAGCAGCAACTGCAGCAGCAGCAGCAACAGCAGCAACTGCAGCAGCAGCAGCAACAGCAGCAACTGCAGCAGCAGCAGCAACAGCAGCAACTGCAGCAGCAGCAGCAACAGCAGCAACTGCAGCAGCAGCAGCAACAGCAGCAACTGCAGCAGCAGCAGCAACAGCAGCAACTGCAGCAGCAGCAGCAACAGCAGCAACTGCAGCAGCAGCAGCAACAGCAGCAACTGCAGCAGCAGCAGCAACAGCAGCAACTGCAGCAGCAGCAGCAACAGCAGCAACTGCAGCAGCAGCAGCAACAGCAGCAACTGCAGCAGCAGCAGCAACAGCAGCAACTGCAGCAGCAGCAGCAACAGCAGCAACTGCAGCAGCAGCAGCAACAGCAGCAACTGCAGCAGCAGCAGCAACAGCAGCAACTGCAGCAGCAGCAGCAACAGCAGCAACTGCAGCAGCAGCAGCAACAGCAGCAACTGCAGCAGCAGCAGCAACAGCAGCAACTGCAGCAGCAGCAGCAACAGCAGCAACTGCAGCAGCAGCAGCAACAGCAGCAACTGCAGCAGCAGCAGCAACAGCAGCAACTGCAGCAGCAGCAGCAACAGCAGCAACTGCAGCAGCAGCAGCAACAGCAGCAACTGCAGCAGCAGCAGCAACAGCAGCAACTGCAGCAGCAGCAGCAACAGCAGCAACTGCAGCAGCAGCAGCAACAGCAGCAACTGCAGCAGCAGCAGCAACAGCAGCAACTGCAGCAGCAGCAGCAACAGCAGCAACTGCAGCAGCAGCAGCAACAGCAGCAACTGCAGCAGCAGCAGCAACAGCAGCAACTGCAGCAGCAGCAGCAACAGCAGCAACTGCAGCAGCAGCAGCAACAGCAGCAACTGCAGCAGCAGCAGCAACAGCAGCAACTGCAGCAGCAGCAGCAACAGCAGCAACTGCAGCAGCAGCAGCAACAGCAGCAACTGCAGCAGCAGCAGCAACAGCAGCAACTGCAGCAGCAGCAGCAACAGCAGCAACTGCAGCAGCAGCAGCAACAGCAGCAACTGCAGCAGCAGCAGCAACAGCAGCAACTGCAGCAGCAGCAGCAACAGCAGCAACTATTCACGCTATTATATGTCAAGTCGAAGTAGTATCTCCACTGTGTTATTATTTTTGCCGTCGTCGGAAGGGGGGGGCGTGGTATCGTCGTGGCCGTGAGAGAGGCACCACTACCTCCTCTCTGTCGTCGACTCGTGCAGTACATCTCTGCAAATATCTCTCCGTAGCAGTAGAGAGATGATGTTCATTTTCACATTTCATAGCCGGCTGTCTGTCTGTTTGTGTATCTCTCTCCACAGATGCGAGCACAGCAACATTTGTCTACACGTTTATC
>NW_021150111.1:0-497 GCF_002837175.3 Physeter macrocephalus
CCATCCTAACAGAAGCTTCTTTGGTGCAGTCGCAGTTGAAAGCGCGCTGCCGTAATTTTTCTTACTGTCGGCTTCTGTGTAGAATACAAGATAAGGACGTAACCGCGGAAGACGATTTCGCATGAACATAGCTGCTGAAGTCGCTATGTGGTAGTTCCAGAAACGCCTGTCCCCGAATTCTTGTGGACAACGCAGCGAGTCTACGTTGCCGTAGATGAGAATCCTAGGTGATACGCAAAAACGTACCTCACTGACGAGTGCAGTTGATCTGGCTGCTACTAACGTCGGAACGACATATTACGGTGTCAAATAACGAAAACAACGCCGTAAAATACGCCAACGCCAAGTCATGTCACGGGTGAAACATGTGGAGACGTGAGAGGACACAGATCTACAGAGACAGACAATCATTTTTTACATGTCAGGAGTTGGCAGCTTGGTAGACATGATCACGTAGCTGTAGTGTTTCTGTCCCGCAGAACTGGGGCTGCCCGATG
>NW_021150111.1:2021-2469 GCF_002837175.3 Physeter macrocephalus
TCGAGGTATGTACTACAGCTCGGTAGTGCCCAAAAATGCCTAGAAACATGCTTTTTTACATGAGACTGTATTCGTGTACACGCATACTGTATGTTTGTCTGCGTATATGTGCGTGCAGATGTGCATGCACGTGAATGTGTATTTATCTTTCCTATTTTGAAATGTAGAATGCAGATATCTAGATGTGATACAGCAAAACCTCAGCAGAGCTTCAGCTGTTTACTTGCGCACGTCGGCATGTACAATATCAAACCAGAATTACTGTTTGTACTACTACTGCTTTACCTGGACTACCGTAGCAGTACTACTGTGCTGCATTAGCGCGTGTGCTACCGGTACATGCGCTAGCGTTGCAGGCACTGCAACAGGTATAATTTGCACTAACTGCTACGTCTTTACACTTGGTACATCTCCTCGCTATTATGCGGCTGCAACCACTTCAAAAAAC
>NW_021150111.1:4817-5972 GCF_002837175.3 Physeter macrocephalus
GTCCAGCTTCTTCTTGTGCCCTGTATCGTGTGCTTGTCGCCAATGTCCTTATCTCCTGCTTTCCATCCTTTCTGCCTCGTGCAGCGTGTTCGGTCGTGTTGCCTCCTCATTTATCTTCATTCGTTATACACCACTTACTCCTCGCCCCTCTTCTCGCTTCCTTTTTTCCCTGCCTCCTGCAGCGTGTTCGGTCGTTTTGCTTCCTCACTTATCTTCTTCCGTTATACGCCTCTTACTCGTCCTTCAGTCTCTTCTCGCTTTCCTTTTTCTACTATTGAATCCTACTCGTTTGTTTTTTCTAGCGTACCAGTATATGTGTCACTCTGCCTTGCGGCACAGGCTTTACCCTCTGCGGTAATGTGATACATTCTTGAGCTTTCCTCCCTCGGACGATCTCTGTTCTACCAGCTTCCGTCCTTGTTTCGCTCCTGCTGATGAAGAAGCACATAGTTTGCGCTTGTTTCTTATCGCAATTACGTGCGTCCTCCTCCGTTGTGTTGAAACTCCGTCAATGCACTGTTTGCTTCCAAAAAAACCCTCCTTGACACAATGGTAAATACAAAAGCGAAAGATACACTGTGAGTGCATACTTATTTCCATGGTTTGATAATTGTGAATACGATTTGCACTTTTACGTGCACCTTTCGGCTCTATGATAGTTCGTCACCGTAGAATGGAGCCAATCTTCTTTCGTCTTGATGACTTCTTTACCAGGTCCATCTTCCCTACAGATCCTGGGGCGTCGCCTGTGTTCGGTGCACATTTTTTTACCTCCAGTTAGTAATATCGACTGGAGGTGCTCCTCTCGTGTCCTTACACTGCAACACGGTCAAATACTTATCCGATGTCCATAGTTTGCGGGTTCAAATATGCTTGCCGTATTTGCTGCTGAATCGAGCCCGCATGTAGCAGCAGCAGAGAGGAGACAAACATATGTTACACTGTCTCAATAGATGTAGTCGTTACAAAGTTTGCTCGTACGAGGAATTCAATTTTTTAGGGTGTTTTATTTTGGAGGACGTTCTGCCTCAAGAAGTCCACAAGTGTAGATGAAACGTTTCAGAGGCTGCCGTCCGTTTTCACACTCCCGTATTTCTCCTGTCCACAGCGAAGCCAGCATTTCTACAAATGTGCACACGTGTTTCCGCATATCCT
>NW_021150113.1:0-812 GCF_002837175.3 Physeter macrocephalus
AAAACAGGAGCTAACAGACCACCAGCGCCAAATGGGGCAGCGCAGCAGTAGTAGCAGCCTCACCAAGGTCAAGACAGCCGCATCATCAAGATAGCAGTAGCAACAGCAGCATAAATCACAGCAACAACTGCTGCAGCACCATACGCGGCCGCAGCAGCAGCAGCCGGCCATTGATAGCATTTAACTCACTGACATCGTCACGACCAACAGACAGCAATTACAGCTCCGATTGAGAGAGCTGTAGCTGTGCAGTGGAGGCAGTATCGATGCACACCCACCACGTGGAACACCAGCACACTTTTTTCAGACCGACACAACAGTACCGGCAGCAGCAAGAATTGCAAAAGTGTAAGAGATGGCGCCAGCTGAGATATAAATACCAGAGATAGGAGCCCCAGTGTCCTGTTAATACCAAGTGTGCGTTGCAGTCCCGCCTGCTTTGCCTCCTGCAAGTGTGCTACGCACGATGGTGCTACAAGGAAAATAATATACGGCGACACTGTCTTCTATTACACTGTTAATACCAAGTGTGCGTTGCAGTCCCGGCTACTTTGCCTTCCCCAGGTGTGCCGCGATGCATCATGTGCTACAAGAAAAATATAGAGCGACAGTATCTTCTATTATGCTGTTGTCGTCGTGCTTGCTGCAAGACTTTCACGTTCTGTTTCGGCCGCTCCAGTGTGTGTTGTACATGTGCCTCTCTGCTATGCTTCACTAATGCCCGTATTCTTGTGCTTTTGGCCCTTCCTGGTGTCCCTCTTCTGCTTGGTCTCAACCTCGCTCTGCATCCTCTCCATTCTTCACTTTTTTTT
>NW_021150113.1:5198-5971 GCF_002837175.3 Physeter macrocephalus
GGCCCCCCCCACATAGGGTTTTCTGCTTTTTTTCTGTCGCTCCCAGGCGTGGTGTTGCTGCTGCTGCACTTGCAGCTACACACTTGCGGTGCTGCTTTTTTTTTGTTGCTGTCGCTGCGCATGCCGTCGATGCTGCTGCTGCTCCTCCTCCTCCTGCAACTGGCTGCTTATGCTGCTGCTGCTGGAGCCTGTGTTTCTTCAGACTCTTAATGAACATGTGCTGGTGCCCACGAGGAGCGACGTGCTGCGCATTCGACGAGAACAGCAGTCCCTTCACATCTGCTGCGAAGACGGCGCAGAGTTTATGTTTCCTCTCTCTGATTGTCAGGTAGACACAGCAGCTTCTCATCCCCCCCCCCCTTGTGCAGCCACGCGACGAAGAAGTCCACTGACCAGAGTCGAGGGGGGTCTCTGTATCTGCACTGCCTGTCTATTCATTCGCCTTAATATGTATATACGTGCGCAGCTGGCCATATGTCTCTGTTTCTGTCTCTGCCTATGTCTATACCTATCTATTCATTCGCCTTGATATGTATATACTTGCCAGCTGGCTGTATGTCTCTCTGTCTCTGTTTCTGTCTCTGTCTGTGTCTATACCTATCTATTCATTCGCCTTGATATGTATATACTTGCCAGCTGGCTGTATGTCTCTCTGTCTCTGTTTCTGTCTCTGTCTGTGTCTATACCTATCTATTCATTCGCCTTGATATGTATATACTTGCGCAGCTGGCCATATGTCTCTCTGTCTCTGTCTCTGTATATACCTATCTATT
>NW_021150115.1:0-1096 GCF_002837175.3 Physeter macrocephalus
TGTATGTATCCACAAGTGTGTACGTTTGTGGAGGTGTGCCGACCTAAACGGCTGAAGGCAATTGCCGTTGTAAAACGCTGTGCCAAAGCTGCAGCCTGACAACAATGTTAAAAACATGTAGACCCTTATGCCTCATATATTCTACCGCATTTGAACTTCTACAGAAGCAGATATATCAAGACAGGGCGTTTCTTTTACCCCTGCATGCGTTTATGCTAGTGCCTGCGTCTACCACGAAAGTTTTTGTGGCTGCACACGCGTGAGTGTGCACTCACGCTTGTAAATCGCGCGTTGGCTCCGGGCAGCATTGCCTTGGGTCGACGCAGGAGACAGACGCCTGAAGTTTGAGACACTTGCTGCTTTTTCTGGTTGACAGTACACTACGTGGATCCCAGCTGGTTTGCGCCGCGTCCGTTATCGCTTTCAGTCCTCCTTCATGTAGAAGAATCGACAGCAGCCGTAGTGCTGCTGCTGCGTAGACTTTTCGGGTGAACATCTGCACTGGTCTCCTCCTCACAACATACGATACATGCGTATTCCTATATATACATGTGTGAATGCGTGTTGTGCTGCGGCGACGCTGTGCAAGGTGGGCTACATGCCTACATAAATGTGTAGGTGACTATTTTTTTATGAGTATACACAATTGTAGAAGTTAATGTAGCTACACCAGCTCATGGTGCTCATGCTGTTTTGGGAGACTTAAGCATTTTTACTGACATGCATAGATGCCCGTGCGTATATGTGTAGATATGTGTATGTTTATGTGTACGGGTATGTATATTTTTGCTGGTTCCCTGACGGCTACACACTTAGTACGAGGACTAGCACTCTCCTCTCCTCCCTCCTGTCACCGTGGAAGGAGAGCCGGTGTCCAGACATATTTGTATGGACCAACGTCTGCATATTCGTACGTACTTACGTTGGCCTATATCTTCTTGCGTGTATGTTCAAGTATTTGTGCACGCGAGTACTTCCACGGCCCCTGGTGCGATTGTCCTTTCGCGTGTGTCCGTATGTGGATCAGTGCGGTCCTACCGGCCGGACACGCCCCAGAAGCAGTTTGCTTTTCTGCATCGTTTTTTCACGGAGGAGG